>NC_056748.1:42371201-42499121 GCF_019279795.1 Protopterus annectens | reverse complement strand
ACACACGTGCACACACACACATAAACACACACACACACACACACACACACACACACACACACACACACACACACACACACACACACACACGCACACACACACACACACACACACACACACACACATAGACACGCATACAGTCTCACACACACACACACACACACACACACACACACACACACACACACACACACACACACACACACACAAACACACACACACGCACAAACATGAAACAGAACAAGCACACTAGCCCATTCGCTTGCAAATTCCACAAAGCAGTACCTCCCTGGTTTCTTGAATCAGTCCACAATACAGTCCTCCAGTTTGGTCCAAGGGAAGAGTGATGAAACCCTGCCTGTAACTGAGATACCTGGGCCTTGATCAACCCCATGCATTGGGAACAGCTGGCAGGAGGAGGGAAAGGACTGAAGGAACAATGTCTGCTCAGCTTTCTATTAGGGGTAGTAAGGCTGAGTTGAAGAACAGCATGTGTGAGGAATATACAACAGGTATGTGACCCAGTCAGGTATAGAAATAGGGTACATAAGGAAAGCTGGTGGTGGAATGCAGAAGTCTAGGAAGTCATCAAAAGAAAGAAGGAGTACAGAAAAAAAGTGAGAGCTAGAAAAGACGGACCAGGCTACGAAGGAATACTGGTTGGCTAACAAAGAGGCTAAGAGAGCAGATGCAATAGCAACAAACAAGGCATCACAGGATCCTACCAGTTGTAGAAAGTAACTCAGTAGACGGAGAAAAGAAACTGGATCAGGTTGCAAGGCAAAGACAGAAAGATAGAGAAGATCGTCAGACACCCTTCATAATGGATGCCAGCAGCAACCTGCTCACCAGTCCAGAGGACATCAAAGGCAGATGGAAAGAGCATTTCCAGCAGCTTCTGAATGAAGAAAACCCCACAGAAGCTGTACTGCCCCAGACACAGCCTACAATGAGAGAAGAGGAGGAGCTTTACTGCCCCAGACACAGCCTACAATGAGAGAAGCGGAGGAGCTGTACTGTCCCAGACACAGCCTACAATGAGAGAAGAGGAGGAGTTGTACTGCCCCAGATACAGCCTACAATGAGAGAAGAGGAGGAGCTGTACTGCCCCGGACACAGCCTATCATAAGAGAAGGGGAGGAGCTATACTGCCCCAGACACGGCATACAGTGAGAGAAGAGGAGGAGCTGTACTGCTCCAGACACAGCCTATAATAAGAGAAGAGGAGGAGCTATACTGTCCCAGATACAGCCTACAGTGAGAGAAGAGAAGGAGCTGTACTGCCCCAGACACAGCCTACGATGAGCGAGGAGGAGAAGCCCAACATAGAAGAAGCAAGAACAGCACTGAGGAATTGAAGTGAGGGAAAGCAGCAGGCTCAGATGAGGTCACAGCAGATATGATAAAGTTAATGGGTGAGATAGGGGAGAAATGGCTCCTGAAGGTACTAATAGCAGTGTAGAGCGAAAGGTGTATCCCAGATGACTGGAAAATAAGCAGACTGGTGCCAGTGCACAAGAACAAAATGGACATTCACAGCTGAGGGCAATACAGAGGTATCAAATTCCTGTCACATTGCGTGAAAGTTTTGGAAAGGGTGACCAATAAATGAATATGCAGGGTAGAGTGGAAAGTAAGATGGGAGGTGTGAGTTTGGATTCAGATCAGGATGCAACATAACTGACCCAGTGTTTGCAGTAAGATAGATAGTTGAGAAGAAGCTAGAGAGGATGAAAGAGTACAACACAACTGGGCATTCCTAGACTTGGAGAAAGCATATGACAAGGTCCAAAGAAAGCTGATTTGGGCGGTCCTGTGGTGGTTCAAAGTCCTAGAAACATTGGTAGAATTAGTGCAGGCTATGTATAAGGACCCACTGACTCAAGTATGAACAGTGTTCGGTCACACAGAGGAGTTCCCAGTGAGAGTGGGAGTGCACCAGGGTTCAGCTCTGAGCCAACTGCTGTTCATACTGGTGATGTACTACATAACAAACAGGTTGGAGAGGACAGGTCAAAAAAGCTGCTGTATGCAGATGATGCGGCATAACAGGCAGACTCTGAGCAAGAACTTCAGCATAAGGTAGGGGAATGGAATGCAAAACTGAAGGCACATTGGGATGAAACTGAGTACAGATAAGACAGTTGCAATAGCAGTAAATGGTGGAGTTCAGAAGAAGCTGAGAATTGAGATAGAAGGGAAAATACTGTAACAGGTTAACAGCTTCAAGTAACTGGGAAGGCAGGTTGAGGAGAATAGAAATCTAAAAGAGGTTGTCAATGCCAGTATCAGAGGGACTACAGCCAACTGGCACAGAGCGTCAGGGTTGTGTGTGACAGAAGAATGCCAAAGAAGCTGAAAAGTAAGGTGTACAAAACAGTAGTGTGACTAGTACTATTGCATGACACAGAAATCTGGGCAGTAAAGGTAGAGCAGTTGAGGAAGCTAGTGGTGATGGACGTATATGAAAAGATCTGCGACAGTCAGACATAAGAGTAGAAGAAGGCAGGAGTGTGGCACTGAATCAAGAGAGATGGCAAAAGTTAACATGACACCCCAACCTCATGTAAAAAATGGGAAAACTAATCACCTTGGAAATCTACATTCTTTCCACCTTCCACCCCCCCCCCCCCAAAGCTAACCACCATGAAAAACTTCTCCAAAGCTAACTTTGGGCTCCTAAAAACAGAGGTGGCTAACTTCACGGCACCCATGCAAATGGAGAATAGTTGCATGACCACCAAATCATAAACCAATGCACTGTACGAACATGTACACAAATGCATGGATCTCACCATACCCAATAGAACCAAGATGCTCTCCTCAAAAAAAGGAAGCCAATCTGGTGGTCCCCTGTCATAAACAAACTCTACAACAGAAGGAGGAAACTGATGCACAATAAGGTGAAGTCCCAAGACTGGAAAACCTCCCTTGGCAGCCTCAACAAAAGACCGAGATCCCTCATCAAATCCTCTAAAGCTAGCTATGAAAACAGAATTGCAGCAGATAGTAAAGACAACCACAAGGCCTTCTATAGTTATGCAAACAATCTCCATGGCAATACACATATTTGCTCAAAGCTACTGCACAATGGTACCTCCTATACCGAGCCAACAGATATTGCCAATATACTGGCTGACAGATTCAGTGCTAACTTTACCCCTCTTCCACCCGCCCCCCAAAGGACCAATCACAATACCAGTAGATTGCCAGGCACCCAGTATTACTGCTGCACAGGTTAAAACAGCACTGTCCAAGGCCAAGAATACAGCTTCGATGGGACCTGACAATATCCCTGGCTGTGTTCTACATGAACTACAGAATGAACTGACACCTCACCTGTGTTCCCTGTTCAGTCACAGCCTCACCTCAGGCTTTGTCCCTACCGAATGGTGTACTGCTACAGTCATCCCTCTCCACAAAGGAGGAGCAACTACAGACCCTGGGAACTATCGCCCCATTAGTCTGACAAGTCTAATATGCAAAGCTATGGAACGCATCATCATGGACCTAATAAACAAGGATATAGAGAATCTCCAAACTCTGGATCCTACACAGTTTGGTTTTGTGAAGGGTAGATCATGCCTGCTCAACTTGGTCGACTTCTTTGAGTCAGCCACCAGAGCTGTGGATGAAGGCAAGGTGGTTCATATAGCCTACCTTGATCTGGCCAAGGCATTTGATACCATTAAAACAGTACAACTCCACAGATGAGAACGACCAAGCCGAAGCAAAAATTGTTGTGAACAAACTTTAATAAACCATAAAAACTGAAAACCAAAGGTAAATCAAGCGCTTTCGCCTGGTTCATACCAGGCTTTGTCAAGATGTACAACACTAAAAAAGTGCCATTATATAAACATACTGCTAGTCACATGACATCTAATTGCTCCAAACCCCTTAATTCAATTACATGAACTTTAAAAAAACATTACACAAAAATGCATATATAAAAAATTCGAAATCTTATAAAAATAATTGAATAAAAAACATCGTAATAAGCATTTAAACTCAAAAACTATGAATATCTAAACTCATTTGTTACAATGTTTTTTATTCAATTATTTTTATAAGATTTCGAATTTTTTATATATACATTTTTGTGTAATGTTTGTCGTCCTCATCTGTGGAGTTGTACTGTTTTACCGGTTTTTGGTTTGTCATTTGATACCATTCCCCACTCAGGAATCATAGAAAAACTCGCTAAGCTAGGCATCAACCCCTATATCACTAGGTGGGTTGCAAACTGGCTCATAGATAGAACCCACAGTGTGAAAGTAGCTGACTCCAAGTCAGACTGCCGACCAGTCATGAGTGGAGTCCCACAGAGTTCGGTCCTGGGTCCTCTCCTGTTTGGTATCTGCTTCTCTGAAGTCCAGGCCAACACAAATGGACTCTGGCTGACAAAGTTCACAGACAATTGCAAGCTGGGAGCTATTATTAACTCCCCAAGTGATGTTGACATCCTACAGGAAGGCCTCAATGAGACCAACGACTGGTGTCAGAACCGTGGCCTTAAGCTCAATGCCAAAAAATGTGTCATCATCCCCCTTGGGAAAAACCTGGTTCCCTTGAATTACTACATTGATGGTAGCCCACTGAACACAGAAAGCGTTATAAGAGATCGGGGAACACAGATTGACAGCAACCTCTCTTTTGACCACCACATCGCCACTGTGGTCAGAAAGTCCTTCTATGTGGCACATTTCATTACTAAGGGTTTTGCATCCAGGAAGAAAGAGGTCATTGTCTCTCTCTACTCTTCCCTCATTAGGCCAGTCATCGAGTGCAATGCCCCATTTGGCATGTGCCTCACTAGACACCTGCAATAACTGGAGAGGCCACAAAAGTACCTCACAAAGACGATCATAGGCCTTAAACACTTGTCCTATATGGACAGACTCAAAAAACTCCAACTATTCTCTGTCTCATATCGCCTACTTAGAGGCGATCTCTGCTTCACTTACAAAGCCATGTCTGACCCAGCTCTGTTAGAAATGCTACATCTAAAAAATCCCAATCCCTCCACACCACATGCTCCAGAGACCTCAATCTCATTACCACAATCAACAGAACATGCTGGAGGGACAGGTTCATAACCCAGAGACTGCCCACACTATAGAATAGACTTCCCATACATGTCAAGCAGAGCACTTCACTGGCCCTCTTCAAGCGAAATCTTGATGAGTGGATGGAAAATAGAAAATTCACCTCTGGGATCATTCCAGTGACTCTACTCGACAGAGGCACTAGGAACTAAGGTCGGGTGGCACGATGCCAGGGTAATCCTATGGGCTAGGCTTGTAAAGGCTCCAGGGCCATTAGCATGGAGCATACCTATGAACCTATGAACCTATGATGATGATATAGTGACAGTGAAGAGTGGTGGGAAGGTGTATAGCTACTGAGCTGCTAGAGTATACTGAAGACCAAAGCAAAGTGCACATCAGGCAGCAGAGGGAGGAAACACACAGAAGCAATACACAATCACAGAGATGGGGCATAGCCTCATCACACCCAGTACATGTCTGTGTAATAAGGGAACATTAGACAGGCACATCACCACAGAAGTGGGGACATGCTCCTCACATGGTCTGGATGTCAGAAGCAAGCCTGGAACAAGCATAGTCTCTCTAGTGCCTTGTCACATTATAATCGCATGTCCTCTGTCCTCAGAAAGCTGACCATTGTTGCTAGCAGCTGAACGGTAATAAGTGGCTGAATGGTTGTCCAGAAAGGAGTGCTGATTGCCAGTGACAAGGTGGCAAAAAAGCAAAACAAAATCTTTACACAGTCCAAGCAACCCTTCAGAAAATTGTCTGGCATCAGATGTTCAAGCTGTAGGCCTCACCCATATCTCAATTACAGTATTTTGGCACAGGTACTCCCCTGGGTTCGCTCCATGATGTAGACCCAAATGGGTTTATGAATTACACCTCTAGGGTCTTCCTTCCAGATGAGGAACTTGAGACTATGAAAATCTTGTTATAGCATGATATTTGGGTACATATGTATTATCTGGGATTGCCTGACTGGGCTATTATCCCCTTTTCAGGGGAGTGATGGTGTGGGGAGCTCCTCATGAAAATTACAATAACACAGATATTGTACAGCTGCATTTGCAAATATAGTTCAGTCAGTGCATCTTCAATGGAAACAACATATTTGCTTCATTTTATTATAATACATTGTATTATGAGATTATAGTCCTATTACATTTCCTTAGGTCTCTGATAAGTAACAAGAAAGCTTTTTTTACTTTAAATAATTGGAATTTTATTGAAATACTCCTAGTACCTATTATCATATTTGTAAATTATTAAAGCTTTGCATTATGTTTGATGAATTAGATCAAAAGCTGATTATTGATTGCTAGTATTAAGACAAAATACATCTGTTTTAGAAAGTAAGTAGTAATGAAAAAGGGTTATATAGCGGACAAACAAACAGGAAAGGATTACAGTGTAAAAAGATTTGGAAAAAGCAGAATAGTTACAAAGGGGATGAAGACAAATACGTTTAAACAGGTATCACTTTAAAAAAGAAAAATTCCTGGTTTTATTCAAGTATACTTTTAAACAGTTTGAAAAAGAGCAGCCTAAAAATGGGGAAAAGAACAACAAAGGAGTTTTTTGTTATCCTTAGTCATAACGATGAATACATGGGGACATTTAGTACAATGTGCAGCATAAATTAGCACAGGTGATGGCAACTTGTAGGATGTAGGCAACTCAGAGATAATAAAGATTATGCAAATGGCAACATCATAGGTTCATAGGTTCATAGGCAGATACTAGGCTATCTGCCCTAGGACATTTATAAGCCTAGCCAGAGTGTATTTGGCTTCCGCCTCCCTATTAGATTAGCCTACTGTGCCTCTGTAAAGTAGGTCACAGAAGGTACCCTTTTAAGATTAGTTTACTGTGCCTCTGTCTAGCAGGGACACAGAAGAGATCCCAGGGGGTGAATTTGCGATTTCACATCCACACATCAAGATTTCGCTTGAAGAGGGTGAGCGAGGGGCTATGTCTAACATGAATTGGGATTCTATTCCAGAGTGAGGGGAGCCTCTTGGAAATTAATCTGTCACTCCAGCATGTCCTATTTATTTTTGTGCTGAGGTTTAGGTCCCTGGAGTGTGTAGCTCTAAGGGACTTGGATTTTTTGAGGTGGAGCATGTCCATTAATTCTGGGTTTGACATAGCTTTGTATGTCAGGCATAGATCGCCTCTGAGTAGGCGGTAAGCAACTGAGTAGAGCTGGAGTTTCTTTAGTCGAGCTGCATAGGACATCTGTTTGTAGCCCATGATCCTCTTGGTGAGGTACTTTTGGGGTCTCTCCAGTTGCTGCAGGTGTTGGGTAAGGTACATCCCAAAAGGGGCATTGTATTCAATTATGGGCCTGATGAGTGACGAGTAGAGGGGCACAATGACCTCTCTTGCTCTAGATGCGAACCCTTTCGTGTTAAGGTGGGCTATATATTTTTTTTATTATTATTTATGTATTTAACATTTGTTGACCAGGAAAGTCTGACTAGGTTCCACAGATCCTGTTTTCAGCGGAGGCCCGGGGAGAAATGCTCCAGAAGGTCTTTCTAACCACTTTGGCAACGTGATTATCAAGGAGAGATTACTATCTATGTTGGTCCCCAAATCTCTAATTACTTCTTCCGTACTTAATGGATTACCACCTATGTGGTAATTTGTGGGCACCTTGTTTTTCCCAAAGGGGATGACTATGCACTTTTTAGCATTTAGCTTGAGACTGTGGCTCTGGCACCAAGCATCTGTCTCTGTGAGACCCTTTTGGAGGATGCTTGTGTCAGCTGGAGATTCGATTATGGCCCCCAGTTTGCAGTCATCTGCGAACTTTGTCAGCCATAATCTCCCCGTGTTAGCGTGAACCTCAGAGAAGTATATACCGAACAAGAGAGGTCCCAGAACTGAGTCCTGTGGGGCGCCACTTGTAACTGGCTTGGATTCGGACATGGCACCTGTGATTCTGACCATGTGGGTTCTATCTCTGAGCCAGTTTGCGACCCATCTTGTGATATAGGGGTTGATATTTAAGCTGGTAAGCTTATTTATGATGCCTGAGTGGGGTATTGTATCGAAGGCTTTTGCGAGGTCCAGGTAGGCTGTATGGACTACCTTGCCCTCATCTATGGCTTTTGTAACTGTTTCAAAGAAATCAACTAGGTTTAAGAGGCAAGATCTGCTCTTAACAAAGCCGAATTGGGTAGGGTCCAGTGTCTGGAGGCTCCCAATGTCTTTGTTTATGGGTTCCATGATAATACGCTCCATAGCTTTACAGACCAGACTAGTCAGGCTTATGGGGCGATAGTTTCCGGGGGTCCGTTGTGGCACCAACTTTGTGGAGTGGAACCACTGTAGCAGTATGCCATTCTTTGAGTACATATCCTGTAGTAAGGCTAAGATTGAACAGTGACTTAATGTGAGGGTTCAGTTCTTCTTGGAGCTCGTGTAAGACACAGCCTGGGACACCGTCCGGTCCCATAGATGCTGTGTTTTTTTGCTTTGGAGAGGGCAGCTTTCACCTGTGCATCTGTGATGTCAGGGAGGTTACATTCAGTTGGGATAGGCATTTGCTCCTTTGGGGGGGAAGGGGGGGAGAAATTTGCGCTGAATCTGTCTGCCAGGATGTTGGCTATGTCTGTAGGTTTGGTATATTTTGTACCAATATGCAACAATTCAGAGCATATCTGGGAGTTTCTGCCCATGTTCCTGACATAACTAAAGAAGGCCTTGTGATTATCTTTAGTGTATAGGGCAATTTTTCTTTCGAAACTGGCCTTTGATGATTTTATGAGGGATCGAAGTTTCTTGCTAATACTGATCAGAGATGCCTTCCCTTTTTGGGATTTTGCTCTGTCATGTAGTAGCTTCCTCCTTCTGTTGTATAGCTTATTTATGGCCAGGGTCTACCAGACCGGTCTCCTGTTTTTGGAGGAGTGAGTCTTGGTTTTATTTGGGATAGCACGATCCATGCATTCCTGCAGGTGCTCATAGAATGCATTTGTAAAGGATTCTGCGGATTGGGCTGCATTTTCCTCTGGCCCAGGGGCTTTGAAGGATTCCACCTCAGTCTTGAGAAGTGCAAAGTTGGCTTTTGAGAAATTCTTTATAGTTATTTCCTTGGCTGGGGGTGGGGACAAGATATGGATGTCCAGGGAAATTTGTTTATGGTCTGATCTTACCAATGAGGGGTTTACCTCTGGTGTGGAACATAGAGTCCCCATGTTGGTGATGACCAGGTCCAATATGTTGTTCCCTCTTGTGGGAGTGGTGACCAGTTGTTCCATTGCGTTAGAATTTATAAATTCAAGGAACCGTTGGGCGAGGGTGTTTGGGCTCGAGTAGTTTTCCCAGTCAGTGTTTGGGTAGTTGAAGTCACCCAATAACATAGTGTTTGGAGAGACCTTCATATTCTCCAGTGTTCTCAGGAATGCCAAGTGGGGTTCCTGTAATAGGGAGGGTGTTCTGTAGCAGGCTACAAACTGAAAGGCAGTTTTGCCCGCTGTTAGTTGCACATGGATGGTTTCCGATGCTTCGTGCAGTGCCACTAACCTGGCGGTGTAGGTATCTTTGATGAATATAGATACTCCCCCTCCTTTTGTGCTTCAGTCCGAGTTTTGGGGCCAAAACGCATGGTATGAGTTATAACCTGGTAGTGCTGGGGTGCTCTCAGGAGCCTTGAACCAGGTTTCTGCTACTGCACAGACATCGATTTTCTCCATACTGAGGAGAGCCTCGAGTGCATGCATCTTGAGGTTTAGACTTCTGGCATTGAGTAGCATTACCTTTAGTTTTTTATCCTTGGGTTGTCTATGGAGGTGGGTTTGTCCTTTGAGCCTTGACTAAAAAAGGCACTATGGGGGTGGCAAGAGCCTTGGCCAGTATACAAAAGCCTAAGGGTGACAGGTGCAAGCTGTCCCTAGCAAAGCAACGTGGCTTGTCAAGCATGTCATCCCAGGCTGACAGACACTGGATCCCCTTTGAATGACACCAATACTTTAGCCAATTGTTGAAACTGATCATTTTGTCTTTATACTGTGGCATCATTCTTGGTGAGGGCAAGATGCTACTCAAGGTCAGGGTCATACCAGCCTGGGCTACATGGTCAGAGAGCTCCTCTATGTCTCTTTTCATGCAGTCCAGGGAGGTACATCTCAGGTCATTCACACCAGCATGGACAATGATGGAGTCATACTTGTACTTGCTTTGGAGTGACCTGAGTGCTTGCATTATGTGGCGGATCCTGGCACCTGACAGGCAGCTTACAGTGACCTTCTCCTTGTTCAGTCTGGTGAGCGAGACATCAGTGTGCTGGACAATAGAGTCCCCTATAACAAGTGTATTTGGTGTGTTGTTTGGCCTTAAGGGCTGTGACTGTGAGGCACACTGATTTTGTGAGATATGTGATTCATGGGTATTGTTGAGGGGTGGCTGTTGCTTGGATATCTGCTTAGGAGGTCTTTGCTGTTTAGGCAGATTTTTATTTAGAGCCTCCGAGTATGTTTTTGTGTGTTTATGTGTTGGGTATGCAGATGCAATAGGTCTATGTGAGACTGGATTTGTGGTGTGGGTGGTTACCTTTTCCTCCTGACTGACTGCCAGTCTTGGGTTGAGAGAGCTCTGCCTCCAGTTTGGCTGTGTAACTGCATCTCTCACATGTATTAGAGTTTGTTGGAAGGAGTGCTGGAGTGATTTAAAAACAAATAGGTAGACTGCATCATATTACAAATGTACTCTGAACACTGGGGAGTCTTGGGATACATAGAAATGCATATGATTGGAGGAGAAACAGCTGTTGTAGAGCAGCACTTGGTAGTGATGACCACTGCTATTGAAAGAGTCAAAGAAACGTTATTGTCATTTAGGAAGCAGCACTTGTTAGTGACTGCTATGATTCAAAGATTCAAAGAAAAGTTATTGTCATTTAGGAAGCAACACTTTTTAGTGACCGCTATGATTCAAAGATTCAAAGGAACATTATTGTCATTTAGGAAGAAGCACGTGTTAGTGACCGCTATGATTCAAAGATTCAAAGAAACATTATTGTCATTTAGAAAACACAAGGACTACCTGAATGAAATTTCGAGTGTCAGCGCTTTTACAGGAAAATACATACAAAAAAGACAAGACATTATAGATTTAAAAAAATAACTATATTACAAAAAGTAAAATTCTAGGTAGCTGACACACTTGCTTGTACACTATTTATATTCACTGGACAACACTGAATACTAGATGATAACACATGAAAAGAAAAGAACACAATACACAGAGGTGAGATTGGGCGATATTGCACATAAGGAAGTGACCGGAATTGCACTTCAATGAGAATATATTAATTTTAATATGCAATAAAGAAATAGAATTACTGTATGAGAAAAAGGAAAGCATGAGAGAGTAACAATCTATTATAGTTTTGATACAATCAGACTTACGTCTGAATTAATGAGTCTTATTGCAGTTGGATAAAATCTGTTCATAAGTCTGGAGGTCCAGCACGGATACTCCATATTCTTCTACCAGATGCAAGTTTAGTGAACCAGCCATATGCTGGATGAGAACTGCCACTCAGTATTTTGTGGGGCCTCTTTTTACATTTCATTTCAAAGAACTCCTGTAAGGTAGGAAGACTAGTGGCCGCCATCTTTTCTGCTGTTCTTATTATTTTTAGCAGCTTCTTCCTTTCGGCCGTTGTGATGCTACCAAACCATACAGTGCAGTTGCTTGTGATAAGGCTCTCTATAGCTCCTCTTTAGAAGGTATTTACAGCATTCATAGAGAGCTTTGCTTTTCTAAGCTTTCTTAGGAGTCACTGGTGGGCTCTTTTAATTAGATGGCCTGTGTTTGTACTCCAAGAAAGATCCTCTAATATATGTACGCCCAGGAACTTTGTAGTTTGGATTCTCTCCACTTCTTCACCATTGATCTTGAAAGGCAGGTGCATGGCAGAGCATTTTTTGAAGTTAATAATGATTCCTTTTGTTTTATTGATGTTCAGGTTGTTATTGCACCATTCGATCAGGGAGATGACCTCATTCCTACACCCACTCTCGTCATCACCACTTATGAGTCCCACCACTGTGGTGTTTGCGAATTTGATGATGTGGCTGTTGCTATCGTATGCAGAGCAGTCTTGGGTAAGGATTGTGAACAGTAGAGGACTCAGCACACAGCCCTGGAGTACTCTAGTCAGGGTTGCCAGATAGGGACAAAAAAGAAGAAGAAGGTCTCTCACGGCAAGTGAAGACCAAAAAAAAAAGAAAAAAAAAAAAAAGGCCTTTAATGCGGAACAGAGTTCCACATTAAAGAACTGAGCTCACTCAGTAGCTCTGCATCTTTCTAAGTTTAAAAGAGCAAGATCTAAAATGTGTCTTGTTTTGGGGCCGTGGTCCACGCATTACTTTTGGGTTTGTCCAGATTTCTAGCGCTAAGAGGTTGAGAGGCATGATTACAAGCATTTTGCAGCCATCTGCCTAGACCACTCATTTTGTTCCAAAGTTGCCGCTGAGCAGGGTTAGCCGTGGAAACTCCTCCAATCCTTCCAGGTGATGCAGAGTATCCCCACCCCTAAAGGCAGTATAGGGCAGGGTCGGGATCTTTGTACTGCCCTTTTGTTCAGGTCCACATGGACTATGAGCCGGTGACCTGTTGTTGTCAACTTGTCGTAGTCCTTCTCCGTAGCAAGTGGTGTTTAAGAAAAAAGACAGTGCTGTACTTGAAAAGAGGTGGCAACAAAGACTATGTCGAAGCGGTTTCTGGTCACACCAGTTGACAGGGTAGAGAAGGGCTGCACTGGGGGTGGTGCAGGCACCCCACTGTCTGGGACAGGGAATGGCGCTGTTACTGAGAAGACTGTACCCCTGGAGTATGCCTGGGAACCCTATAGATACGGTAAGGTCGAAAGTTTAAAAACTCCAACTTTGCTTTTGTTCTTTAGAGGTAATTGCCTAGTTTTGACCTCTGTACAAGTAATTTGCCACTCAGTTGTGCGTGTCTTGTTTAAAACAGCACTTTATCCTTTAGGAGCAACTGTTGAACATAAAATTGTGTTGAGAAGCATTGCTTTTTATTTTGCAGTATGATTATGTAATTGTTGTAGCAAATTATTCGCCTCTAAACCCACGAGAATAAAAATGACAGGCTGAAATGTCATGGGAAATGTGTTAAACACACACACTGCTGAGTCTTGAAGAGCCTTATTGAATGTGTATCTGCGTTACCTTTTTCAGCAGACTGTTCAAATAAATGTACCACTTCACTTGCGTGGCTGCACTAAACACGGAGCTTCTTGTGTTTAATGCATTGCAGTTCCACATTCAACACGAGAAGCTCCGTGTTTAGCGATTTTTGATTGGCCCGTATACCGGCATATGGGACAATCAAAACACGGAGCTTCTCGTGTTTAATGCGGAACACAAGAAGCTCCGTGTTTAGCAATTTTTGATTGGCCCATATGCCAGGTATATGGGACAATCAAAAAAAAACAAAAAAAAAAAACAAACAAAGGGGAGGCTGGCCGGGATTTAAACCGGCAGGGCGGGACTCGGGATCAGGCTGCTGATCTCGGGACAGTCCCGCCCAAATAGGGACGTCTTGCAACCCTGACTCTAGTGTTGATTGTAATACTCCCTGAAGTGTTGCTACCAGCACAGGTCCTTTGTGATCTTCCAGTCAGGAAATCGAGGATCCAGTTGCACAGCCCTTTATTTTTGCCAAGGCTGATTAGCTTTTCTATAACTTGCACAGGAATCACTGAACTGAAAGCCAAGCTGAAATCTATGAACAACAGCCTGGTATAGTTGTTCTCTTCCAGATGCACCAATGTGAGGTGAAGTGCAGTTGATTTATTTGCCCGGTAGGCAAACTGCAGTGGGTCAAAAGGTTGGGGTAGTACTGGAGTCAAACACCTTTTAACCTGCCTTTCAAAGCATTTCATTACATTTGATGTAAGGGCCACCAGCCTGTAATCATTTAGGCAGATAGGAGTTGGCTTTTTATGGGCAGAGGGATTATGCTGGTAACTTTGAAGCATGCTGGTACTTTTTCCTGGACACGTAAGGTATTGAAGATGTCCATCAGGACTATGCTGCATTGGTCTGCACAACCTTTCAGTACTTTCCCCAGAATGTTATCAGGGCCAGCAGCCTTCCTGGGGTACACTTTCTTCAGTTGGTTCCTTACACCCACAGCACTGTAGTTGAATACTGCCTTCTTTTGGTCACTGAGAAGCTTTACAGCCTCCAGGTTGTTTTTCTCTTCAAATCTGCCATAAAATGTGTTAGACTGTCCAGAAATTTAGTGCTATCATCACACATGTGAAGATAGGTAAAGGCTGCCAACCTAGCCAGATTGAATTTGGTAGATAATTCTGTCATTTGTAAATATTAATGTAAGCCACAGGCTTGTTCTCTTAAATGTGAAAAGACTGCATTGGATCTTGAACTGCAAAAATGTAACAACAGTGCACTCTGCTGTAACAAAGCTGACAAGTCAATTCATTGATGTCAAAACTCGAAGCTGATATGTCTGGATGAAGGAATTCTGCCTATTGTTTTGAGGCCAGAGTTAATGCTAGAATTTGCATGCATAATTTCTTTTATTACTCTGGTTCCTGACCAGCTGCAAGATGAAAGGGACTATTAACCTCTGAGAGTCTTTTAGTCTGGGAATCAGAAAGAAAGGATGTAATCTGAAATGAATCAGTGGCACTGTGATATCAATTTAAGGACAGAAAAAATGAGAGCATTGGAGCATTTGTCTTGAGAACACCCAACTCACCACTCTGCCTGTGTCTGTATGTAAGTAGGATTTTAGAACTGTGTTTTCTCTTAGATATAGCTAGAAAATAGGAAGATTAGACTAGTTTGTTTTTCTGTGATGTCAGAATGTTTCTACTCTATCATTTTAAGTATTTCTCTGTGATCTCTGAACTATTGACTGGCAGTGTGTAGTAACACATATTGTCTTGTGTTTTTATTATTTATTATTAAATATTTGTAAACCTTTTAACTGTGGCTGTTTTTTGCAGAGATAATTTAGGCTCTAAGAGTACATTGCATGTATATAGTGATACTGTACAAATTCACTCCAAATAAGTCTTGACTGTTTGGTTGTACTTACCATTTGGATAATAATATTGCACAGTATAATTGGACACCCTTTCATAAAGGCCTTTGAGTAGCTGATAAATATTAGCTGGGTGGTGGCAGTGATT
Source organism: Protopterus annectens (assembly GCF_019279795.1). Classification (NCBI taxonomy): domain Eukaryota; kingdom Metazoa; phylum Chordata; order Ceratodontiformes; family Protopteridae; genus Protopterus; species Protopterus annectens. The sequence continues at coordinate 42,483,872 of NC_056748.1, read as the reverse complement.
TCTGCCATATAGTCTGGGTAAAAGGGGCAGAGCTGGAGAACCTGTGCCAGCCTTCCCAGGAGTGTCTGTGTAGATGTATAAATTCTTATCTCAAAGTGTATGTGTGTCAGCTACTTAGGCAGGGGCACGAAGCACTGGTTGGACAGAGAGGGTGCTGGAGGTTTTAGCTTGCCCACTAGGCTGAGATCTGGAGCCTATAGCTGTGCCAGTGGGGAATCTTACTGGGGAGCCAAACATGCACAGATCCAAGGCAAACAGGACTGTAGATTCAGTATACATTTAATCAAGCCAATAAAATACGATTAATTAATAGCAGGTACACAGTAAAACAATGGCAATACACACAAGTGGGGAGTCTTATTGGGGGACCTGGAGAGAAAGAGAGAAGCCATCCCCAGACATGCTGTGATCTCTGTGTGCTATTAAGGTTAATTGTATGTTACTGTGTGTGTATTTATTAGCCATTCTCTATACGGATGCCCCTCACTGGTGTTAGTGGTGAGGATTGAGGCTCCTTGATTACTGGGCCAGTGCACTGGTATTACATATTAATTGTTTGGCAGTGGTAGGATATCCACACCACATATTAATTGGTTGGCAAATACTAATTGGCTTGTAGTGGTGTGGGTAGAATGAATTCCTGTAGCTTGTGTACAGTGATCACTGAAGGTGTTTAGCACTCTTAAAAGTACTCAATTGTATTTATTACTGCTTGGTGTAACTCATTCTAAGCCTTTTGGTTTATACACTTGGGCTTCGGACCAGTTGTTTTGCACTGAGAGGGTTTGTGGTCTGCACTGTAGTGGCAGAACAGGTAGCTTACATCCTTCTAGGTTAGGAACTGCTGATTGAGGGCTCAGTGTCTGTTATTCTAAAAGTGTATTAATTCTGGTTTAAGCAGTTGGACTTTCAGACCAGTTATTTTACATTAAGAGGGTTCGTGGTCTGCACTCTTGTGGGAGGAGAGGCTGGACTCTGCCCTTCTGAGCTGGGAATTTCTGGTTAAAGGCTTATGGTGCATGCATATCTGAACTGCTTCTTACTGAAGTTGGTGCGCCTTGTTTGCTGTGGCATAGACTTGATTCGGGCCTGCTGGATCTAGCTTTGTTTGTGTAACTTGAGCACTAATCCAGGCATTCTCTAAAGTATTCAATTGTATTTATTACTGCTTGGTAGTAACTTGATTAAAGTGTAGCTATCATTCTAAGTCTTTTGGATTAAGCACTTGGGCTTCAGACCAGTTGTTTTACATTAGGAAGGTTTGTGGCATGCACTCTTGTGGGAGAAAATGCTGGACTCTGCCCTTCTGAGCTGGGAATTTCTGGTTAAAGGTTTATAGTGCCTGAATATTTGAACTGTATCTTACTGAAATTGGTACACCCTGTTTGCTGTAGCACAGACTAGATCCAGGCCTGCTGAATCTAGCTTTGTTTATATGCTTGTTGTTTGTTTGCTTGTTATTTCCCTGGAATGCTAATTCCACCTAATACGCGGCTTCTCAGCACTTCTGTGGATCACTAGTGATACCTGCATTGCTTACTGTACTTATTTCCTTGTTTCACTTGAAAGAAAGTTACCGTTTGTCGTTTTTGCATTTAAGTTACCTGTAACACATTGCACTTAAGTTACCTGGCTCTTGCTCACTAAAGCAATTATATAAGTCAGCACTAAAAATTAAAAGCACTACACCCTCACTCCCCACTGGCCCTTGTTTTCAATTATTAAGGAATTCCCAATATTATTCTAGCATGTCCAAAGGTCAGTTGTCAATCTCCTCTCCGGTCCAGCTGGTGAATATGGGAATCTTGAGGCAATGTTACAACTGCCTCATGTACACAGACAACTCTCTCCTCCTCCCAACAAATTCCAACACATGTGAGAGATGCAACCATATAGCCAAACTGGAGGCTAAGCTCTCTCAACTCAGTACTGGCATAACCAGTCAGGAGGAGAAGGAAACCACACTCACTACAATTCCAGTCTCACATAGACCTACCACGACAGCAAACCAAACACATAATCACACAAAAACATACTCGGAGGCTCTAAATAAAGATCTGTCTAAGCAGCAGAGACCTCCAAAGCAGACACCCAAGCAACCGCTACCCCAAAACAAAACACATGCAACACATATCTCACAAAGCCAGTGTGCCGAACAGTCACAGCCCTTAAGACAAAACAACACACCTGATACACTTGTAATAGGTGACTCTATCGTCAGGCCCACTGACGTCCCGCTCACCAGGCTGAACAAGGAGAGGGTCACGGTGAGCAGCCTGTCGGGCGCTAGGATCTGCCACATAACACAAGCACTCAGGTCACTCCAAGGCAAGTACAAATATGACTCAGTCATTGTCCATGCTGGTGTGAATGACCTGAGACATACCTCCCTGGACTACATGAAAAGAGACATAAAGGAGCTCTCTGAGCATGTAGCCCAGGCCGGTATGACCCTGACCTTGAGTAGCATCTTACCCTCACCAAGAATGATGCCACAATATGAAGACAAGATGATCAATTTCAACAATTGGCTTAAGTACTGGTGCCATTCAAAGGGGATCCAATGCCTGTCAGCTTGGGATGATATGCTCGACAAGCCACGATGCTTTGCTAGGGATGGCTTGCACCTGTCACCCCTGTGCTTTCAGATATTGGCAAAGGCTCTTACTACCCCTATAGTGCCTTTTTTAGGCAAGGCTCAAAAGACAAACCCACCTCCATAGGTATCACAAGGGATAAGAAACTAAGAGTAATGCTACTCAACGCCAGAAGTCTAAACCTCAAGATGCACGCACTCAAAACTCTCCTTACCATGGAGAACATTGATATCTGTGCAGTAACAGAAACCTGGTTCAGGGCTCCCGAGAGCACCCCAGCACTACCAGGTTATACCTCATACCATGCTTTTTGGCCCCAAAACTTGGACCGAACCACAAAAGGAGGGGGAGTATCGATATTCATCAAAGATACCCACACCTCCAGGTTGGTAGCAAAGCACGAAGCATCAGAGACTATCCATGTGCAACTAACAGTAGGTAAAACTGCCTTCCAGTTTATAGCCTGCTACAGACCACCCTCCCAAACCCAGGAATCCCACTCGGCCTTCCTGAGAACACTGGAAAATATGAAGGTCTCTCCAAACACCATTATATTGGGCGACTTCAACTACCCAAACATAGACTGGGAGCATTACTCTAGCTCCAACACCCTAGCCCAAAGGTTCCTAGAATTTATAAACTCAAATGCTATGGAACAACTTGTTACCACTCCCACAAGAGGGGAAAACATACTGGACCTGATCATCACCAACATGGGGACTCTATGCTCCAAACCAGAAGTGTATCCCTCACTGGTAAGATCAGACCATAAACTAATCTCACTGGATATTCACATCCCAACCCCACCCCCTGCCCAGAAAACCACAGTGAAAAACTTCTCTAAAGCAAATTTCACACTCCTCAAAACTGAGGTGGAATCCTTTAAAGCCCCCGGGCTGTGGAAAATACGGCCCAGACCACAGAATCCTTTATAAACGCATTCTATGAACACCTTCAGGAATGCATGGATCATGCGATCCCAAATAAAACCAAGACCCAATCCTCCAAAGGCAGGCGTCCTGTCTGGTGGACCCCAGCCATAAACAAACTATACAATAGAAGGAGGAAGCTACTAAATGACAGAGCAAAATCCCAAAAAGGGAAGGCATCACTGATCAGTATTAGCAAAAAACTACGGGCACTCATAAAATCGTCTAAGGCCAGCTTCGAGAGAAAAATTGCACAGGACACTAAGGATAACCACAAGGATTTCTTTAGTTATGTTAGGAACCTGGGTGGTAATTCCCAGATATGCTCAGAATTAGTCCAAAATGACAAAAAATACACTGAACCCACAGACATTGCCAACATCCTAGCTGACAGGTTCAGCGCAAACTTCTACCCCCCCCCATCAAAAGGGCAAATATCTATCCCAGCAGAGTTCTGCCCCCCTGACATCTCAGATGCTCAGGTAAGAGCCACCCTCTCCAAAGCAAAAAACACAGCATCAATGGGACCAGACGGTGTCCTGGGCTGCGTCCTACATGAACTCCAAGAAGAGCTAAACCCAAACATAAAACTGCTGTTCATTCTCAGCCTTACTACAGGATATGTGCCCAAAGAGTGGCTTACAGCAACAGTGGTCCCTCTCCATAAAGGTGGTGCCTCAACGGATCCTGGAAACTATCGCCCCATAAGCCTGACTAGCTTGGTCTGCAAAGCTATGGAAAGGATCATCATGGACCTCATAAATAAAGATATTGGGGACCTACAGACACTGGATCCTACCCAGTTCAGCTTTGTTAAGGCAGATCCTGCCTCTTAAACCTGGTTGATTTCTTTGAAACAGTCACCAAGGCGATTGACGAGGGGAAGGTGGTCACACAGCCTACCTGAACCTCGCAAAAGCCTTTGATACAATACCCCACTCGGGCATTATAGATAAGCTCACCAGCTTAAATATAAACCCCTATGTCACTAGATGGATTGCAAACTGGCTCAAGGACAGAACCCACATGGTTAGAATTGCTGGAGCCATGTCGACTCCAAACCAGTTACAAGTGGTGTCCAACAAGGTTCAGTCCTGGGACCTCCCTTGTTTGGTATATATTTCTCGGAGGTATAGGCCAACACGGAAGGACTGTGGCTGACCAAGTTCGCAGATGACTGCAAACTGGGCACCATAATCGACTCTCCAGCCGACACAAGCATCCTCCAAAAGGGCCTCATAGAAACAGACAACTGGTGCCAGAGCCATGGCCTCAAGCTAAACACCAAAAAGTGTATAGTCATCCCCTTTGGCAAAAACAAAGTGCCCACAAATTACCACATAGGTGGTAATCCATTAAGTACAGAAGAAGTAATTAGGGACCTGGGGACCCAAGTTGATAGCAATCTCTCATTTGACAACCATGTGGCCAAAGTGGTTAGAAAAACATTTTATATAGCCCACCTAATCATGAAGGGATTCACATCTAGATCAGGGGAGGTCATCGTGCCTCTTTACTCATCCCTCATCAGGCCCATAATTGAGTACAATGCCCCTTTTGGGATGTACCTTACCAGACACCTGCAGCAACTGGAAAGACCCCAAAAGTACCTCACCAAGAGGATCAAAGGGCTCAAACAGATGCCATATGCTGCCCGGTTAAAGAAACTCCAGCTCTACTCAGTGGCATACCGCCTGTTCAGAGGCGATCTGTACCTGACGTATAAAGCCATGTCCAACCTGGAATTAATGGACATGCTGCACCTTAGAAAATCCAAATCCCATCGAGCTACGCACTCCAGAGACTTGAACCTCAGCACTGAAATAAATAGGACATGCTGGAGGGACAGATTCATAACCCAGAGGCTCCCTTCACTCTGGAATAAAATCCCAGTCCAGGTTAGGCAGAGTCCCTCATTGACTCTCTTCAAGAGGAATCTTGATGAGTGGATGGGAGATTGTAGGTTTACCCCGGGTATCACTTCTGTGTCACTGTTAGACAGAGGCACAGTATACTAACCTCGAAAAAGGGCATAGCAAAATAAATTTAAAATGGGTGGCGAAAGCCAAACACATTCTGGCTAGGCTTATAAATGCCCTAGGGCAGATAGCCTAGTATGAACCTATGAACCTATGAACCTATATCAGCCATGTAGTGAATACTCAGAGTTCAGATCACAATTGTTTTCTTTTGTTAGCTTAGTTAGTCAGGGAGAGCAGACAGCATGTCAGCAGAGGAGTATGGAAAGCTGACAAAGAGCCAGCTGGCAGAGATGTGCCAGGCTAGGGGACTAGTGCATGGAAACCTGACTAAGGCAAACCTGATTGCAGCCTTTGCCACAGCTGTATCAGAAAACAGCAAACAGGAGGACGATCAGACTGGCAATGGAGATATACCACCATCAGAGAATGGACAGCTCACCCTTTCTGCAGAGGACTTAAAAATCCTTCTGGAGCTAAAGAGACCTGAGTTGGAGGCCAGGAGTTTGGAAATAAAAGTAGCTGAGAGACTGAGACGTCTGCAGACTGAGGAGAATGAGAAACTGCTATGCCTGAAAGCTGAGGAAAAGGAGAGGCAGAGGCTGCAAGAGAAGGAGATGCTGACTCTTCACCAGAGTCATGGAGGTAATGGGGAAAGGAGTAACTGGACCCCAGAAGCCCAAAAGGTCAGTAAATTTCTTCCGCAGTTTAAAGAGGAGGATAATTTTGATAGTTTATTTCATATGTTTGAGAGGGTATGTAAACAATATGATGTTGACCAAAGGCTCTGGGTGTGGTCCCTGACCCCCTTACTCCATGATAAAGCTGTAATTGTGTTGTCTAAAATGTCTGACATTGACTGTTTTAATTATACTACAGTTAAGAACTGTTTGTTAGACGTATTTAAGCTAACACCTGAAACGTATAGGAAAAAGTTTTGTGAGCATAGATGCAAGACAGATGAAAGTGTGTGCAAATATGTTGCAGAACTGAGCATTTATTTCCATAGATGGGTGAGTGGATGTCAAGTTACCACTTCTCAAGGGCTCACAGACATTTTGGTGAGGGAACAATCCCTTAGCACTTTGCCTGAGGACATGAGGATCTGGTTAGCTGATAGACAATGTGCTACTTCAGATGAGTTGGTGAGGAAGGGAGACCTATACCTACCTAGCAAGCAGGGCATCCCTGCAGAGGAAAGGGACCCCCCCCAGTACTGCTCATGGGTCTACAGGAACCCATGGTGGGCAACAGAGACTGCCCAAACAGAATCTGCCAGTAGCAGGGGAAGCGACTAGTCCAGGCACATGTCCAGGAGCTAGGGTTAAATGTTTTGAATGCAACCAGTGGAGCCATGTGGCATACAGATGTCCATGGAGACAAGGTGGGGAACAAAAGGTTGTCTTGAGACAACAGAGGTACTGAACTACCCTCCTGCAGATGTCCTGATAGAGAAGGATTTGGATGAGGCAGTACCATGTGTTTATGCAGTTACACACAGTCAGGCTAGGAAACAAGCATGTGGGTCTGGTAGCCTGGGGGAGACCCAGACAGACTGCATACTTGCAGTCAGGACAGGTGAGGTGGTTACTTCAGGGAGGGATCTACTCTGTAGCAGTGAGACTGAATGTGAGCCACAGCTGCTTCTGGGTACTGATGTTCCCTTGGACAGAGTGACTGCAAAGGTAAAGGTGAGTAATAGTACCCAGGCTGATTGTCAGCAGATGCCAGACTTCCTGTGGAAGGGGAGCTGGGAAGGGTTACAAAGAGAAAACAGAGGCAGGCTCAGCTCTCAGACCCTACATTGCAAGGCCTGAGGCAGGTAGCTAATAAGGCACCTGATTCTCAAGGGAAGGGGGATTCTGTATACAGGGACAAAGGGTTAGTGTATAGAGAGTGGACCCCTGAGGGAGGGCTAGAAGGTGAGAGGGTACAGCAGTTGGTAGTGCCTAGAGCCTACCATCTGGCGCTTCTAGCCATAGCCCATGATATTCCCTTTTCAGGTCATATGGGCATAAAATGTACAAAGAGACATATTATGCAGAACTTCTATTGGCCTCAAATTTTCAGAGATGTAACAGGGTACTACAGGACCTGTGAGCAGCGCCAAAAGTTAGGCAAGTCAAGAGACAAGATGAGAGCTCCTTTGATGCCTTTGCCTGTGATTGAGGAGCCATTTCAGAGGGTAGCTTTGGATATTGTGGGGCCTCTGAGTACCCCAGGTTCCACAGGGAAAAAGTATATCCTAGTGGTAGTGGATTATGCTACACGATACCCTGAGGCAGTGGCTCTGTCCTCCATTGATGCAGAAAAGGTGGCAAATGCTTTGTTAGAGATTTTCAGCAGGGTAGGTTTCCCAAAAGAAATACTGACTGAGAGAGGTGCCAATTTCATGTCAGACCTGCTGGCTTGTCTGTGGATGTACTGTGGGGTGAAGCACATGAAGACTACTCCTACCATCCCCAGACTAATGGTCTTGTTGAGAGGTTAAACTCTACACTCAGGTCCATGCTACAGGCATTTGCAGACCAATTTAAGAGGGAGTGGGACAAATATTTGCCTCATCTGTCGTTTGCTTACAGAGAGGTTCCCCAGGAATCCACAGGTTTTTCACCCTTTAAGTTGCTGTATGGGCATAGAGTGAGGGGATCTCTAGATCTAATTCGAGATGAGTGGGAAGGTGAGTGTGAACCTCACAAGGAGTCTGTTGTGGCATATGTCCTAAACCTCAGGACAAGGCTCAGAGAACTCATGGGCTTGGCCCAGGAGAACCTGACAGAAGCCCAACAACAGAAAAAGTTGTGGTATGACAGGAATTCTTGAGCTATAGAGTATGCTGTGGGGCAGTAGGTAATGGTTCTCATTCCTGTCAGACACAACAAGCTCCAAGCAGTTTGGGAGGGACCCTACAAGGTGGTAAGAAAGGTAAGTGATGTTAACTACATGGTGAAACTGCTAGGCAGGAGGCAGGGGCACAAATTGCACCATGTTAACATGATGAAACCTTACCATGATAAGGAGGCCCTTGTGCTGAGCATTTGCAGTGGTTTGCAGGAGGTGTCTGAGGGAGATCTGGTGACTGATCTCCTCAGTGAGGCTCACACTGACACTTCAGTGGAAGTGGTAGCAATATCCCAGCAGCTATCTCCCACCCAGGTTTGAGAAATGCGAGCAGTGTTACAGGAGTTTGGGGGCATGTTCACTGGAAAACCAGGATGCACCCACCTGGTGCAGCACCAGGTGGATACAAGACCCCTAAGGCCTATTAGGCAGGCCACTTATAGGGTGCCTGAAGGAGTCAAACAGACTCTGAGGGAGGAGATACAAGAAACATTGGAACTAGGGGTGATACAAGAGTCCAGCAGTCACTGGGCCTCCCCAGTGGTGCTGGTGCCAAAGATGGATAGCAGCACCAGGTTCTGTGTGGACTACAGGAAATTAAATAGTCACACAGAGTCAGATGCTTGCCCCATGCCTAGGACAGAAGAGGTCCTAGAGCAGCTGGGTGTGGCTAAGTATCTTACAACCATTGATCTTATCAAGGATTACTGGCAGGTGCCCTTGACTCCCAGTGCTAAAGAGAGGTCAGCCTTTGTGACTCCTTTTGGCTTGTATGAGTTCACAAAGATGCCGTTTGGGATGAAAAATGCCCCAGCAATTTTTCAGAGGCTGGTAGATCATATCCTAGCAGGGGCTGGAGGGTTTGCCCTTGCTTACCTAGATGATATTGCCATCTACAGACATTCCTGACAAGAGCACCTTCAACATGTCAGGGAGGTGCTGGGCAGACTACAGAGGGTAGGGTTGACCATTACGCCCAGCAAATGTCAGGTGGATATGGCAGAGGTCTCCTACCTGGAACATAGAGTGGGGAGTGGTAAGATCAGACCAGAACCTGCCAAAGTAGAAGCCATTCAAGCATGGCCTGCACTTGTTACCAAAAAGCAGGTGAAGGCATCCTTAGGGACAGCAGGGTACTACAAAAAATCCTCCCCAGTTATAGTACCATAGCTGCTCCCCTCACAGACCTGACAAGGAAGAACAGGACAGATAAGGCAGTGTGGACCACACCATGTAAACAGGCATTCCAGAAGCTTAAAGGAGCTTTGGGAGGACCCTTGTGTCAGCCAGTCCAGATTACATCAGGGAATTTGTTGTGCAGGTGGATGTTTCAAACCATGGGATGGGGGCTGTACTTAGCCAGATTTCTTCAAAGGGAGAAGAGCACCCAGTGGTTTATCTCAGTCATAGGCTCCATCCCAGGGAGGAATGTTATGCAGCTGTAGGAAAGGAATGTTTAGCCATAGTGTGGGCACTGCAGAAACATCAGCCTTATCTGTATGAAATAAAAATCACTGTAGTGACAGAGCACAACCCCCTAACATGGTTACACAGAGCCACCCAGCAAAATGCCAAGTTGATAAGATGGAGCCTATGGTTGCAAGCATATAATATGTCAGTGCAGCAATGCAGTGGGATTAGCAATGCCAATGCAAATGGGCACTCAATTCAGGGAATGGGATAAGGTATACTCAGATAGACCTAACCCGCTCAAGCAATGTTTCTCAAGGGTCACTTGAAAAACTAGCTTCAGTTCTTCAGTGGGGAGAAGTGTGAAGATAGGTAAAGGCTGCCAGCCTAGCCAGGTAGAATTTTGTAGATAATTCTGTCATTTGTAAATATTAATGTAAGCCACAGGCTTGTTCTCTTAAATGTTAAAAGACTGCATTAGATATTGAACTGCAAAAATATAACAGTGCACTCTGCTGTAACAAAGCTGACAAGTCAATTCTTTGATGTCAAAACTCGAAGCTGATATGTCCGGATGAAGGAATTCTGCCTATTGTTTTGAGACCAGAGTTAATGGCTAGAATTTGCATGCATAATTTCTTTTATTGCTCTGTTTCCTGACCAGCTGCAAGATCAAAGGGGCTATTAACTTCTAAAAGTCTGTTAGCCTGGGAACCAGAAAGAAATGATGTAATCTGAAATGAATCAGTGGTACTGTGTTATCAATTTAAGGACAGAAAGAATGAGAGCATTAGAGCATTTGTCTTGAGAACACCCAACTCACCACTTTGCCTGTGTCTATATGTAAGTAGGATTTTAGAATTGTGTTTTCTCTTAGATATAACTAGGAAATAGGAAGATTAGACTAGTTAGTTATTCTGTGATGTCAGAACTTTTCTACTGTATTATTTTACTTATTTCTCTGTGATCTCCGAACTCTTCACTGGCACTGTGTAGTAAGAAGTATTGTCTTGTGTTTTTATTTATTATTAAATATTTTTAAACTTTTTAACTGTGGCTGTTTTTGCAGAGATATTTTAAGCTCTAAGAGTACATTGCATGTATATAGTGATACTGTACCAAGTCACTCCAAATAAGTCTTCACTCTTTGGTTGCACTTACCATTTGGATAATAATATTGCATAGTATAATTGGACACCCTTTCATAAAGGCCTTTGAGTAGCTGATAAATATTAGCTGGGTGGTGGCAGTGATTTCTACCATATAATCTGGGGAAAAGGGGCACAGCTGGAGAACCTGTGCCAGCCTTCCCCAAGAGTGTGTGGTTGTATAAATTCTTATCTCAAGGTGTGTGTGTGACAACTACTTGGGCAAGGACACCAAGCACTGGCTGGACAGAGATGGTGCTGGAGGTTTTACCTTGCCCACTAGGCTGAAGATCTGGTGCCTATAGCTGTGCCAGTGGGGAGTCTTATTGGGGAACTGGAGAGAAAGAGAGAAGACATCCCCAGACTAACTGTGATCTCTGTGTGCTCTTAAGGGAAATTGTACTTTACTGTGTGTGTATTTATTAGCCTTTCCCTATATGGACACCCCTCCCTGGTGTTAGTGGTGAGGATTGAGACTCCTTGATTGCTGGGCCAGTGCACAGGCATCACATGCCATGCCACAGACTTCTTAAATCTTTTACATCCTTGAAGCATCCCTGCATCCTCTTTCCTTACTCTCATTTGACCTTGATGCCCTTTTTTTAAATTAGCCCTTGCTACACTCAGACTCTTCTTACCCTTTTCCCTGAAAGCAGTGTTTCTTGCCTTCAGCATCTTGTACACCCTGTTGTTTAGCCATGATTTTTGGTTTGCTCTTACTTTAACATTTTTTATGTCCATTATATCCTCACACATTTGGATATGTAAGCCATAGTTGTCTCAGTATATATTCATCTGTGTTCTCCAGATTATTCACCATGGCTGTCTCCCTGAAGACATCTCAGTTTATGGTATCAAAGCAGCCCCTGAAACTTTCCATTTCTCCTTCATGCCAGACCCCAATTTGTTTCACAGTAGGATTATCTCTGATCATGAGAGCTTTGTAAGCTGTTATTAGTTTTATGGAGATGTGATCAGAGCCACCCAGGTTTGGATGCTGTACATCTCTCTATGCCCCTTTTATGTTAGTGTAAGTCTTGTCCAGAGCATTTGCTCCCCTTGTAGGAAAATCCAGAATTTGGTAGTAATTGAGTAGCACCTCCCTGAGATCTGCTTTGTTGAAGTCACCAGCTATCATAAATGCACAGTCAGAATTCTTGCATTGCAGCTCACATATAGTTTTATGCAGTATATTCAGTGCTTTAGTGATTTTAGCACTCAGTATATATACAACTACTACATAGACACCATTTAATTCTCTGGGCACATAAAAGAGCCTGCATTTCAGTATCAGAAATTCCACATTTACAGAGCAATGTTCATTCACAATGTTACAGTTTTTGCACCAGCTATCATTCACAAAAATGCACACTCCACCTCTCTTAGCTTTCCCACATAGAGCTAGGTTCCTATCAGCTCTGAACGAAGTGAAACCATCAAGGCTTAGAGCACTGTTGTTAATCCTGTTATACAGCCAAGTCTCTGCGAAGATTAAAAGAGAGAGGTGTTGAGCTCAAGCCTGAGAAAGTCCATCTTACTGTATATTGAACATACATTTGCTAACAGAATTGAGGGAATTGCTGGCCTGTGATGGTTTGTTTTCAGTCTTGCAGCAATTGCAGTTCTGCAGCCTCATTTCCTGGTTCTCTTGCATCTCTCCTCTTGGGACTCATCCTGATTGTTCCAGAACCTTCCATCTCCTGATATAGGTACTTTGAAGCTTGTCTGGTTAGGATTCTGCATTCCAGCATTTCTGTGAGTGTTGTAGGCCCCAGATGCAGGGAATCCAGCCAGAATGACAGTACAATTGAATACTTGATTTTCAGAAGTTTCTTTTGACTGTAATTTACTGTAACATCATTTAAATGACTAGAAAATGATTTGCTCATTTTTGCCAGAAAAATAATTTAAATTAAGTATTCCTGTATCATGAACTAACAGAGCCACAGCCTCCCTGGCTGCCACCATTTTTTTTTGCCCTCAACACTGCCTGCATCAGATGTCTATGACAGTGCCATTGAAGAAGGTACTATTGGTGTTTTACCTATCATCACCTCATGGACCTGCTACCATGTGGGTAGGAAGACTTCATATGAGCCAACCAAAATGCGTCATCCACAAGCAGAATCAAGGGAGCTACATGAATTGCCTACCCCAATGGACACAAGGCTATGAGCAGCATTAACCTTCTCAGCCACATATGAGCAGCATTAACCTTCTTAGCCACATATAGGTTCATAGGTTCATACTAGGCTATCTGCCCTAGGGCATTTACAAGCCTAGCCAGAGTGTGTGTGGCTTTCGCCACCCATTTTAAATTAATTTTGCTATGCCCTTTTTCGAGGTTAGTATACTGTGCCTCTGTCTAACAGTGACACAGAAGTGATACCTGGGGTAAACCTATGATCTCCCATCCACTCATCAAGATTCCTCTTGAAGAGAGTCAATGAGGGACTCTGCCTAACCTGGACTGGGATTTTATTCCAGAGTGAAGGGAGCCTCTGGGTTATGAATCTGTCCCTCCAGCATGTCCTATTTATTTCAGTGCTAAGGTTCAAGTCTCTCGAGCCCGTAGCTCGATGGGATTTGGATTTTCTAAGGTGCAGCATGTCCATTAATTCCGGGTTGGACATGGCTTTATACATCAGGCACAGATCGCCTCTGAGCAGGCGGTATGCCACTGAGTAGAGCTGGAGTTTCTTTAACCGGGCAGCATATGGCATCTGTTTGAGCCCTGTGATCCTCTTGATGAGGTACTTTTGGGGTCTGTCCAGTTGCTGCAGGTGTCTGGTAAGGTACATCCCAAAAGAGGCATTGTACTCAATTATGGGCCTGATGAGGGATGAGTAAAGAGGCACGATGACCTCCCCTGATCTAGATGTGAATCCCTTCATGATTAGGTGGGCTATATAAAATGTTTTTCTAACCACTTTGGCCACGTGGTTGTCAAATGAGAGATTGCTATCAACTTGGGTCCCCAGGTCCCTAATTACTTCTTCTGTACTTAATGGATTACCACCTATGTGGTAATTTGTGGACACTGTTTTTGCCAAAGGGGATGACTATACACTTTTTGGTGTTTAGCTTGAGGCCATGGCTTTGGCACCAGTTGTCTGTTTATATGAGGCCCTTTTGGAGGATGCTTGTGTCAGCTGGAGAGTTGATTATGGTGCCCAGTTTGCAGTCATCTGCGAACTTGGTCAGCCACAGTCCTTCCATGTTGGCCTGTAACTCCGAGAAATATATACCGAACAAGAGAGGTCCCAGGACTGAGCCTTGTGGGATGCCACTTGTAGCTGGTTTGGAGTCTGACATGGCTCCAGCAATTCTAACCATGTGGGTTCTGTCCTTGAGCCAGTTTGCAACCCATCTAGTGACATAGGGGTTTATATTTAAACTGGTGAGCTTATCTATAATGCCCGAGTGGGGTATTATATCGAAGGCTTTTGCGAGGTCCAGGTAGGCTGTGTGGACCACCTTCCCCTCGTCAATGGCCTTGGTGACTGTTTCAAAGAAATCAACCAGGTTTAAGAGGCAGGATTAGCCCTTAACAAAGCCGAACTGGGTAGGATCCAGTGTCTGTAGGTCCCCAATATCTTTATTTATGAGGTCCATGATGATCCTTTCCATAGCTTTGCAGACCAAGCTAGTCCAGCTTATGGGGCAATAGTTTCCAGGATCCGTTGAAGCACCACCTTTGTGGAGAGGGACCACTGTTGCTGTACGCCACTCTTTGGGTACATATCCTATAGTAAGACTGAGATTGAACATTAGTTTTATGTTTGGGTTTAGCTCTTCTTGGAGTTCATGTAGGACGCAGCCTGGGACACCGTCTAGTCCCATTGATGCTGTGTTTTTTGCTTTGGAGAGGGCGGCTCTTATCTGAGCATCTGAGATGTCAGGGGGGCAGCACTCTGCTGGGATAGATATTTGCCCTTTTGGTGGGGAAGGGGGGGAGAAGTTTGTGCTGAACCTGTCAGCTAGGATGTTGGCAATGTCTGTGGGTTTGGTGTATTTTTTGTCATTTTGGACTAATTCTGAGCATATCTGGGAATTCCCACCCAGGTTCCTAACATAACTAAAAAAAGCCTTGTGATTATCCTTAGTGTCCTGTGCAATTTTTCTCTCGAAGCTGGCCTTAGACGATTTTATGAGTGCCCGAAGTTTTTTGCTAATACTGGTCAGAGATGCCTTCCCTTCTTGGGATTTTGCTCTATCATGTAGTAGCTTCCTCCTTCTATTGTATAGTTTGTTTATGGCTGGGGTCCACCAGACAGGACATCTGCCTTTGGAGGATTGGGTCTTGGTTTTATTTGGGATTGCATGATCCATGCATTCCTGAAGGTGTTCATAGAATGCGTTTATAAAAGATTCTGCGGTCTGGGCCATATTTTCCACAGGCCCGGGGGCTTTGAAGGATTCCACCTCGGTTTTGAGGAGTGTGAGATTTGCTTTAAAGAAGTTTTTCACTGTGGTTTTCTGGGCAGGGGGTGGGGTCGGGATGTGAATATCCAGTGAGATTAGTTTATGGACTGATCTTATCAGTGAGGGATACACTTCTGGAGTGGAGCATAGAGTCCCCATGTTGGTAATGATCAGGTCCAGTATGTTTTCCCCTCTTGTGGGAGTGGTAACAAGTTGTTCCATAGCATTTGAGTTTATAAATTCTAGGAACTTTTGGGCTAGGGTGTTGGAGCTAGAGTAATGCTCCCAGTCTATGTTTGGGTAGTTGAAGTCACCCAATATAATGGTGTTTGGAGAGACCTTCATATTTTCCAGTGTTCTCAGGAAGGCCGAGTGGGATTCCTGGGTTTGGGAGGGTGGTCTGTAGCAGGCTATAAACTGGAAGGCAGTTTTACCCACTGTTAGTTGCACATGGATAGTCTCTGATGTTTCGTGCTGTGCCACCAACCTGGAGGTGTGGGTATCTTTGACGAATATTGATACTCCCCCTCCTTTTGGGGTTCGGTCCAAGTTTTGGGGCCGAAAAGCATGGTATGAGGTATAACCTGGTAGTGCTGGGGTGCTCTTGGGAGCCTTGAACCAGGTTTCTGTTACTGCACAGATATCGATGTTCTCCATGCTAAGGAGAGTTTTGAGTGCATGCATCTTGAGGTTTAGACTTCGGGTGTTGAGTAGCATTACTCTTAGTTTCTTATCCCTTGTGATACCTATGGAGGTGGGATTGTTTTTTGAGCCTTGCCTAAAAAAGGCTTTATGGGGGTAGCAAGAGCCTTTGCCAATATCCAAAAGCCCAGGGGTGACAGGTGCAAGCCGTCCCTAGCAAAGCATTGTGGCTTGTCGAGCATGTCATCCCAGGCTGACAGGCATTGGATCCCCTTTGAATGACACCAATACTTAAGCCAATTGTTGAAATTGATCATCTTGTCTTCATATTGTGGCATCATTCTTGGTGAGGGTAAGATGCTACTCAAGGTCAGGGTCATACCAGCCTGGGCTACATGCTCAGAGAACTCCTCTATGTCTCTTTTCATGTAGTCCAGGGAGGTATGTCTCAGGTCGTTCACACCAGCATGGACAATGACTGAGTCATATTTGTACTTGCCTTGGAGTGACCTGAGTGCTTGTGTTATGTGGCGGATCCTAGCGCCCGACAGGCAGCTCACCATGACCTTCTCCTTGTTCAGTCTGGTGAGCGGGACGTCAGTGTGCATAACGATAGAGTCACCTATTACAAGTGTATCAGGTGTGTTGTTTAGCATTAAGGGCTGTGACTGTTCGGCACACTGGCTTTGTGAGCTATGTGTTGCACATGTTTTGTTTTGGGGTAGCAGTTGCTTCGGTGTCTGCTTTGGAGGTCTCTGCTGCTTAGGCAGATTTTTATTTAGAGCATCCGAGTATGTTTTTGTGTGTTTATGTGTTTGGTTTGCTGTCATGGTACGTCTACGTGAGACTGGAATTGTAGTGAGTGTGGTTTCCTTCTCCTCCTGACTGGTTACGCCAGTACTGAGTTGAGAGAGTTTAGCCTCCAATTTGACTATATGGTTGCATCTCTCACATGTGTTGGAATTTGTTGGGAGGAGGAGAGGGTTGTCTCTGTACATGAGGCAGTTGTAACATTGCCTCAAGATTCCCAGATTCACCAGGTAGACCGGAGAGGAGATTGACTACTGACCTTTGGACATGCTAGAATAGTATTGGGAATTCCTTTATAATTGAAAAAAGGGCCAGTGGGGAACAAGGTACTCAAGGGGAGTTTGTGAGGGTGTAGTGCTTTTAATTTTTTAGTGCTGACTTATATAATTGCTTTAGTGAGCAAGTGCCAGGTAACTTAAATGCAATGTGTTACAGGTAACTTAAATGCAAAAATGACAAACAGTAACTTTCTTTCAAGTGAAACAAGGAAATAAGTACAGTAAGCAATGCAGATATCACTAGGGACCTACAGAAGCGCTGAAAAGCCACGTTTTAGGTGGAATTAGCGTTTCAGGGGAAATAACAAGCAAACAAACAACAAGCATACAAGCAAAGCTAGATTCAGCAGGCCTGGATCTAGTCTATGCTACAGCAAACAAGGTGTACCAATTTCAGTAAGAAACAGTTCAAATATACAGGCACTATAAGCCTTTAACCAGAAATTCCCAGCTCAGAAGGGCAGAGTCAAGCTTTTCCTCCCACAAGAGTGCAGACCACAAACCTTCTTAATGTAAAATAACTGGCCTGAAGCCCAAGTGCTTAAACCAGAACTAATACACTTTTAGAATAACAGACAATGAGCCCTCAATCAGCAGTTCCCAACTTAGAAGGATGTAACCACAAACCTTCTTAACGTAAAACAATTGGTCTGAAGCCCAAGTGCTTAAACTAAAAGGCTTAGAATGAGTTACACCAAGCAGTAATAAATACAATTGAGTACTTTTAAGATGACACAAAAGCAAAATAAAGTAGGAAGAAACACAAATACAGTAAAAGCAGATAAACTTTTTTTTAAGTGGAAAGAGAGAAAGGAAAGAGAGAAAGGAGTAGCAGAAACTAAGCTGATTGGCCTTCTTAAATGTTCTCCCTGTACTGGGTAGAATGAGGTAATGACACTAGACTGGGAGGAGGGTCCCAGATCAAATGTACACTAGGGGTGGGCAACTGCAAAGCCACCAACTATAAAAACACTATTCCAACAGGGAGGGAGGGTGGCAAACAAACTGCAGAAATGTTTCTCACAGCTGAAAAGCAGCAGTGAGCCTTTAAATGAAAGTTTTAAACAGCTAAAGGAGACTCTAGAAAAAAGAGTTTAACTGCAACAAGTTATCAGAAACAAACAACCCAACAGATGCTTAATAAAAGTGGACAATTTCCAGTTAATACCTCACACACAGTGAAACTAGCTAGAAAAATACACAGTACACAAAGTGCTGTAAATAACAAAAAAATAAAGAACAAAATAAACAAAAAACAGGATACTTAATGTTATATATTATAGCTCCGAGTTTCCTCAGTGTCCTTCCTTCAATCAGCTCAGTGTGAAATGGCAGAACACTCACAACTGAACTTCTTGGGTAACAGAAAGTTGAAACCTGGGACAGCTTTTAAGAAAGAAATCTCAAAAGAACCAATGAGGTGCTTAGTCCAAGCTGTAGTCCAGGTGACCTCAGTCAGTCAATGACCTTAAACAATTCTCTCTCACTGAAATGCCTGATGGCTTTGGCTAAACCAAGATGTCCCTGAATATGTGCTCAGACACACAGCCTCCACAAACACTAGGCCCAAATACAAGCCTGAATATGGAAAAGCTACAAATATCCCCACTACTTAGAACAAACTGCAGAAATGTTTCTCACAGCTGAAAAGCAGCAGTGAGCCTTTAAATGAAAGTTTTAAACAGCTAAAGGAGCCTCTAGAAAAAGAGTTTAACTGCAACAACTTATCAGAAACAAACAACCCAACAGATGCTTAAAAAAAGTGGACAATTTCCAGTTAATACCTCACACACAGTGAAACTAGCTAGAAAAATACACAGTACACAAAGTGCTATAAATAACAAAGAAATAAAGAACAAAATAAACAAAAAACAGGATACTTAATGTTATATACTATAGCTCCAAGTTTCCTCAGTGTCCTTCCTTTGATCAGCTCAGTGTGAAATGGCAGAACACTCACAACTCCATATGTGCAGCATTAACCTTGTTAGCCACATATGTGCAGCATTAACCCTCTTAGCCACATATGTGCAGCATTAACCTTCTTAGCCACAAGGACCTTTCATTAAGGCTACTTCATTTACAGAGTTTATAAATACTGTCACTCTTGTGTGTCAGAAAAAAATGTTGACTGTTAAGATGAAAGTGGACAACATAACCACAGCATATAAACACATTATAAAATCAAACTTATTAAAAGAGAAACATTAATCTTTGTTTTAAGATCAATTTATACTCTTTGGCTGTGTAATGAATCTTAGTGATTACTGTAATAACATTTGATGTAGACACTTGTGCATATAGTTGTTTTTATTTTAGTGCATTTCCTCCTGGATATAAAATTTAAATAAAAATATAAAAAAAAAAACAAATGGGAAGGCAAAAGGTGAATGGTTAGAGCAAGGTATGTGCTCCTGTTGTTTATGACATATGGAGATAAGAGGAGGAGTTAGATTGTGATTTAATGGGGACAAGGGGTAGGTGCAGAAATTGTTATGCTCTAACTTGTATAATATAGAATACAGAGGGCAGGAGGCCCACTCAGTAATTAGGAGAATGCATTATTTTACTGAGAGTGAGCAGTGCTGTGCTTGGGATGTACAAGTGTGACAAAATGGAAAATCTTGAGAAGCTTTTTTCTGACTAGCATGTGTTAGATGCATGTCAAAACGCTATGGAGAGATGCATATTCCATTTTGGGGGTTAAGACATTCTTTGTAAAAATAGGTCAATATCATGTGTGAGTAAACCAAATAATTTACATGCTTGTTTGATCTGAGTGAGAATTTTAGAGGTAGTGAGTGAGACGTGAATAAAAGTTCAAGAAACAGGCAAAATGTATAAGATATTTATAATTATTGACTTTGGTAATAGGATTACACCAAGTATCTTGAATGTATAATGGAAGACCTAAAAATGTTTGGGTGGGGTGCCAAAAAGCACTAAGTAGTGTTGACTTGAAGATCAAAAATTTTAGAACCAGAAAGAAGTTGCCTAAGTCGTTCTGAAGGAGAGTTTGCACAGTATGACTGTTTGCCCCTCCCCTCTTCTAAAACTAGAAGATTATTGGCTTCTGCAGAGCTGCATCTTTATGGAGAGATATGAAATACATTGGTTCATAGGTTCATAGGTTCATACTAGGCTATCTGCCCTAGGGCATTTATAAGCCTAGCCAGAATGTGTTTGGCTTTCGCCACCCATTTTAAATTTATTTTGCTATGCCCTTTTTCGAGGTTAGTATACTGTGCCTCTGTCTAACAGTGACACAGAAGTGATACCCGGGGTAAACCTATGATCTCCCATCCACTCATCAAGATTCCTCTTGAAGAGAGTCAATGAGGGACTCTGCCTAACCTGGACAGGATTTTATTCCAGACTGAAGGGAGCCTCTGGGTTATGAATCTGTCCCTCCAGCATGTCCTATTTATTTCAGTGCTGAGGTTCAAGTCTCTCGAGTGCATAGCTCGATGGGATTTGGATTTTCTGAGGTGCAGCATGTCCATTAATTCCAGGTTGGACATGGCTTTATACGTCAGGCACAGCTCGCCTCTGAACAGGCGGTATGCCACTGAGTAGAGCTGGAGTTACTTTAACCAGGCAGCATATGGCATCTGTTTGAGCCCTTTGATCCTCTTGGTGAGGTACTTTTGGGGTCTTTCCAGTTGCTGCAGGTGTCTGGTAAGGTACATCCCAAAAGGGGCATTGTACTCAATTATGGGCCTGATGAGGGATGAGTAAAGAGGCACGATGACCTCCCCTGATCTAGATGTGAATCCCTTCATGATTAGGTGGGCTATATAAAATATTTTTCTAACCACTTTGGCCACGTGGTTGTCAAATGTGAGATTGCTATCAACTTGGGTCCCCAGGTCCCTAATTACTTCTTCTGTACTTAATGGATTACCACCTATGTGGTAATTTGTGGGCACTTTGTTTTTGCCAAAGGGGATGACTATACACTTTTTGGCATTTAGCTTGAGGCCATGGCTTTGGCACCAGTTGTCTGTTTCTATGAGGCCCTTTTGGAGGATGCTTGTGTCGGCTGGAGAGTCGATTATGGCACCCAGTTTGCAGTCATCTGCGAACTTGGTCAGCCACAGTCCTTCCATGTTGGCCTGTGCCTCTGAGAAATATATACCGAACAAGAGAGGTCCCAGGACTGAGCCTTGTGGGACACCACTTGTAACTGGTTTGGAGTCTGACATGGCTCCAGCAATTCTAACCATGTGGGTTCTGTCCTTGAGCCAGTTTGCAATCCATCTAGTGACATAGGGGTTTATATTTAAGCTGGTGAGCTTATCTATAATGCCTGAGTGGGGTATTGTATTGAAGACTTTTGCGAGGTCCAGGTAGGCTGTGTGGACCACCTTCCCCTCTTCAATGGCCTTGATGACTGTTTCAAAAAAATCAACCAGGTTTAAGAGGCAGGATCTGCCCTTAGCAAAACCGAACTGGGTAGGATCCAGTGTTTGTAGGTCCCCAATATCTTTATTTATGAGGTCCATGATGATCCTTTCCATAGCTTTGCAGACCAAGCTAGTCAGGCTTATGGGGCGATAGTTTCCAGGATCCGTTGAGGCACCACCTTTATGGAGAGGGACCACTGTTGCTGTACGCCACTCTTTGGGCACATATCCTGTAGTAAGGCTGAGATTGAACAGTAGTTTTATGTTTGGGTTTAGCTCTTCTTGTACGACGCAGCCCGGGACACCATCTGGTCCCATTGATGCTGTGATTTTTGCTTTGGAGAGGGCGGCTCTTACCTGAGCATCTGAGATGTCAGGGGGGCAGCACTCTGCTGGGATAGATATTTGCCCTTTTGGTGGGGAGGGGGGAGGAGTTTGCGCTGAACCTGTCAGCTAGGATGTTGGCAATGTCTGTGGGTTCCGTGCATTTTTTGTCATTTTGGACTAATTCTGAGCATATCTGGGAATTACCACCCAGGTTCTTAACATAACTAAAGAAAGCCTTGTGATTATCCTTAGTGTCATGTGCAATTTTTCTCTCAAAGCTGGCCTTAGACAATTTTATGTGTGCCCATAGTTTTTTGCTAATACTGATCAGTGATGCCTTCCCTTTTTGGGATTTTGCTCTGTCATTTAGTAGCTTCCTCCTTCTATTGTATAGTTTGTTTATGGCTGGGGTCCACCGGACAGGACGCCTGCCTTTGGAGGATTGGGTCTTGGTTTTATTTGGGATCGCATGATCCATGCATTCCTGAAGGTGTTCATAGAATGCGTTTATAAAGGATTCTGTGGTCTGGGACGTATTTTCCACAGGTCCGGGGGCTTTAAAGGATTCCACCTCAGTTTTGAGGAGTGTGAAATTTGTTTTAGAGAAGTTTTTCACTGTGGTTTTCTGGGCAGGCGGTGGGGTTGGGATGTGAATATCCAGTGAGATTAGTTTATGGTCTGATCTTACCAGTGAGGGATACACTTCTGGTCTGGAGCATAGAGTCCCCATGTTGGTGATGATCAGGTCCAGTATGTTTTCCCCTCTTGTGGGAGTGGTAACAAGTTGTTCCATAGCATTTGAGTTTATAAATTCTAGGAACCTTTGGGCTAGGGTGTTGGAGCTAGAGTAATGCTCCCAGTCTATGTTTGGGTAGTTGAAGTCGCCCAATATAATGGTGTTTGGAGAGACCTTCATATTTTCCAGTGTTCACAGGAAGGCTGAGTGGGGTTCCTGGGTTTGGGAGGGTGGTCTGTAGCAGGCTATAAACTGGAAGGCAGTTTTAACCACTGTTAGTTGCACATGGATAGTCTCTGATGCTTCGTGCTTTGCCACCAACCTGGAGGTATGGGTATCTTTGATGAATATTGATACTCCCCCTCCTTTTGTGGTTCGGTCCAAGTTTTGGGGCTGAAAAGCATGGTATGAGGTATAACCTGGTAGTGCTGGGGTGCGCTCGGGAACCCTGAACCAGGTTTCTGTTACTGCACAGATATCGATGTTCTCCATGCTAAGGAGAGTTTTGAGTGCATGCATCTTGAGGTTTAGACTTCTGGCGTTGAGTAGCATTACTCTTAGTTTCTTATCCCTTGTGATACCTATGGAGGTGGGTTTGTCTTTTGAGCCTTGCCTAAAAAAGGCACTATGGGGTAGCAAGAGCCTTTGCCAATATCTGAAAGCCCAGGGGTGACAGGTGCAAGCCGTCCCTAGCGAAGCATCGTGGCTTGTCGAGCATATCATCCCAAGCTGACAGGCATTGGATCCCCTTTGAATGACACCAGTACTTAAGCCAATTGTTGAAATTGATCATCTTGTCTTCATATTGTGGCATCATTCTTGGTGAGGGTAAGATGCTACTCAAGGTCAGGGTCATACCGGCCTGGGCTACATGCTCAGAGAGCTCCTTTATGTCTCTTTTCATGTAGTCCAGGGAGGTATGTCTCAGGTCATTCACACCAGCATGGACAATGACTGAGTCATATTTGTACTTGCCTTGGAGTGACCTGAGTGCTTGTGTTATGTGGTGGATCTTAGCGCCCAACAGGCTGCTCACCGTGACCCTCTCCTTGTTCAGCCTGGTGAGCGGGACGTCAGTGTGCCTGACGATAGAGTCACCTATTACAAGTGTATCAGGTGTGTTGTTTAGTCTTAAGGGCTGTGACTGTTTGGCACACTGGCTTTGTGAGATATGTGTTGCACGTTTTGTTTTGGGGTATCGGCTGCTTGGGTGTCTGCTTTGGAGGTCTCTGCTGCTTCAGCAAATCTTTATTTAGAGCCTACGAGTATGTTTTTGAGTGATTATGTGTTTGGTTTGCTGTCGTGGTAGGTCTATGTGAGACTGGAATTGTAGTGAGTGTGGTTTCCTTCTCCTCCTGACTGGTTATGCCAGTACTGAGTTGAGAGAGCTTAGCCTCCAGTTTGGCTATATGGTTGCATCTCTCACATGTGTTGGAATTTGTTGGGAGGAGGAGAGGGTTGTCTGTGTACATGAGGCAGTTGTAACATTGCCTCAAGATTCCCAGATTCACCAGCTGGATCGGAGAGGAGATTGACAACTGACCTTTGGACATGGCTAGAATAATATTGTGAATTCCTTAATTGAAAACCAGGGCCAGTGGGGAGTGAGGGTGTAGTGCTTTTAATTTTAGTGCTGACTTATATAATTGCTTTAGCGAGCAAGTGCCAGGTAACTTAAGTGCAATGTGTTACAGGTAACTTAAATGCAAAAATGACAAACAGTAACTTTCTTTCAAGTGAAACAAGGAAATAAGTACAGTAAGCAATGCAGATATCACTAATGATCCACAGAAGTGCTGAGAAGCCGCGTATTAGGTGGAATTAGCGTTCCAGGGAAATAACAAGCAAACAAACAACAAGCATATAAACAAAGCTAGATTCAGCAGGCCTGGATCTAGTCTATGCTACAGCAAACAAGGTGTAACAATTTCAGTAAGATACAGTTCAAATATTCAGGCACTATAAACCTTTAACCAGAAATTCCCAGCTCAGAAGGGCAGAGTCCAGCCTCTTCTCCCACAAAAGTGCAGACCACAAACCTTCTTAATGTAAAATAACTGGCCTGAAGCCCAAGTGCTTAAACCAGAATTAATACACTTTAAAAATAACAGACACTGGGCTCTCAATCAGCAGTTCCCAACTTAGAAGGATGAAAGCTACCTGTCCTGCCACCACAGTGCATGCCACAAACCTTCCTAATGTAAAACAACTAGTCTGAAGCCCAAGTGCTTAATCCAAAAGACTTAGAATGATAGCTACACTTTAATCAAGTGGTAGAATGTTAATGGGTGGGTTGAGGAGCAAGAGAGAGAGATAAAGAGAGACTTTGCTTATATATACTCATCAGACCTCATTTTACTTTTTTACAGGAGACACATTTGACTTATAATGAACATAAGTTACTTTTGAGGGGTATTTATGCTGAAGGCAATTACACTTCATGTCCAGTGAGACATAAAAGGGGAGTATGTATGCCGGTTCAGTTCACAGATGTATATAAATAGAATAAGAGTGGATGTGCATTGCTGAAAGATTTTAATGCAGGGATGTTTTTTCCCTCATTAATAGATATTGCACCCCTGGGAACAGCTTTGAATGAAATCACTTTCGCAGGTTCATAGGTGCATAGGAGATTACTAGGCTAATGGCCTTAGGGTCTTTACAAGTTTAACCATGTTATACCCATGTTCCCTAATTGACCTTGGTTAGATGGTTGTTATACACATAGTGAGTCTATGATCTGCAAACACTACCCCTGTCCATGAGGGCCATACGTGCTACCTCCAGAGTAAATTTACAGTCTCCCATCCAATTGTCTAGGTTGTGCTTGAATAGGGTCATTGAGAATCTCTGCTTCATGTGAATTGGGAGTTTATTCCAGAGGAGCGTCAATCTCTGGGAAATATGCCTACCTCTCGAGCATGTTCTGTTAATGTCACATGCTACGTTGAGATCCCTGGAGTGAGTGAATTTTGTCATATTTCCATATTAGGAAATGGGGTGTGTCTTTGCAGCAGGGAGTGGTACTATTGTTAGAGAACTGGAACTTGATTATATCTCCAAATTAAGTATGATAATTCCTAAAACTGGATAGTACAAAGAAGTAATTCCATCTCCATGGTGAGCCTTGTAGCAACTCTCACTTCTGGAGGAATAACAAGCATATTTAGTTCAAGAAATTCTTATTTATTTATTTATTTGTTTATTTACTCTCTGAAGGATGAGCATCCTTGTTTTAACAAATTAATATTTGTACCTCTGCAGAAGTGAGACTGATGGGTCCTCTCCCTACATCCAATCAACCCATTCATTCCAGCCCATATACTCCTGCCTGGGAATCCACCAAAAGCCCAGCTACTCTCAGCGAGAGTCATATGGTAGGGAATGGTTCAGCCTTGCTGGTTCTCTAGGGTGGCCTACCCCAGCCTCGCTTGGTAGAGCACCACCTCACCTGTAGTACCTCCATTAAGTTCCACAGTAGCTGCATTCAGAAGATTCCCTGAGGCTCATAGTGCAGTTGCACATGGCAGCATAGGCTCAGCATGCCCAGGGATCAGTAAGGTCATGTGGAGAGCCAGAGCTGCCTCCTTCCCCTAGGGTGGGATATCAGGCAGTGGCTTTCCACTCCCACTCACCCCTACCAGCTCCTACAGGTGCCTGAGTTTCTATTTAAACTCAGGTCACATGTGACATTGTCAGGGCTTTATACCTCTGTGTCATGGAGTGGCTGAAGTTTTATATTGTTGAGCAGTAAGCAACTCAAAGCAACATGAGGACAAGACAAGAGCATGCCAAGGCAGAATCCATGATAACACATACACATGCATGAGGAGCATTCAAAGGAATAACCAATGATAATATGTGCACATATGTTACAAGCACAACTCATGCACATGTTGGGAGAATGCCAAGACAGAGCCTGTGATATCTGCACATTTCTGAAACATACCAAAGCAGCAGCCATGACAATACACATGCACAATGTGTGAGAAGCATTCAAAGGAATATCCCGTAGTAATATGTGCACATATATCACAAGCACAGCTCATACACATGCAAGGAGCATACAAAGACAAAAACTCATGGCAACAGAGGCAAATGTGTCAAAGGTATACCAAGAGATAACCCACAATGATGTGTGTTGAAGCATGCAGAGTAATAATCCATGACAACATATGCATGATTCAAGGCAGAACATGTTAGAAGTGCACCTATGTCACAGTCATACATAGGAATAACCTATAACAACATATGTATGCATTTCAAGAATATAGGTTCATAGGTACATAGGTAAGTACTAGGCTATCTGCCCGAGGGCATCTGTAAGCCTAGCCAGAATGTTTTGGCTTTCGCCGCCCCCTTGGATTAGTTCCCTGTGCCTCTGTCCAGCAGAGCCACTGCAGTGATCCCCCTGGTAAATTTTCTGTTTCCCATCCACTCGTCAAGGTTTCTCTTGAAGAGTGTTAGTGAGGGGCTCTACCTAATGTAGATTAGAATCCTGTTCCAAAGTATGGGGAATCTCTGGGACAGGAATCTATCCCTCCAGCAAGTCCTATTTATCGTTATGGTGAGGTTTAGATCCCAAGAGCATGTGACTCTTGGGGATTTGTTTTTTTTTTAGGCGGAGCATGTCCATCAATTCTGGGTTGGACATGGCTTTGTATGTCAGGCAGAGATCACCTCTGAGTAGGCGGTATGCAACCGAGTACAGCTGGAGTTTCTTCAGTCGGGCTGCATAGGCCTTCTGTTTGAGGCCAGTAATTCTCTTGGTGAGTTACTTCTGTGGTCTTTCCAGCTGTTGCAGGTGTCTTGTATGGTACATCCCAAATGGGGCATTGTACTCTATGATGGGTCTGATGAGTGATGAGTAGAGGGGCACAATAACCTCTTTTGTTCTAGATGCGAACCTTTTTGTGATTAGGTGGGCCACATAGAAACATTTTCTAACCACCTTGGCAATATGATTATCAAAGTAGACATTACTATCTACTTGGGTCCCCAGATCCCTCATTTCATTTTCTGTATTTAGGGTCTACCAGGTATGTGGTAGTTCGCGGGTACTTCATTTATTCCAAAGGGGATGACTATGCACTTTTTGGCATTTAGCTTGAGGCCATGATTTTGACACCAGGTATCCATCTCAGTGAGACCCTTCTGGAGGATGTCTGTATCAGCTGGAAGTAAATTATGGCCCCCAGTTTGCAGTTGTCTGTGAACTTGGTCAGCCATAGTCTTTCTGTGCTTGCCTGTAGCTTTGAGAAGTATATACCGAACAGGAGAGGTCCCAGGACCAAGCCCTGGGGGACGGCACCTGTAACTGGTTTAGAGTCGGACCTAGAGCCTGCAACACTCACCATGTGGGTTCTATCTGTGAGCCAATTGGCAACCCATCTCATGACATAGGGGTTTATGTTCAGGCTGATGAGCTTGTCTATAATACCAGAATGGGGAATGGTGTTGAAAGCCTTTGCGAGGTCTAGGTAGGCTGTGTGGACCTCCTTTCCCTCATCTAAAGCCTTGGTAACTGTCTTAAAGAAGTCCACCAGGTTTAGGAGGCATGATCTGCCCTTAACAAAGCCAAACCTGTTAGGGTCCAATGTTTGGAGGTTCCCAGTGTCTCTGTTAATGAGTGCCATGATGATGCACTCCATAGCCTTGCAGACCAGGCTAGTCAGGCTTATAGGGCAATAGTTCCCGGGGTCCATTGTGGCTCCACATTTGTGGAGCTGGATAACTGTTGTTGTGTGCCACTCTATGGGTATGTAGCCTGTAGAGAGGCTAAGTTTGAACAGTGTGTTTAGGTGAGGGGTTAGTTCATTTTGGAGTTCATGTAAGACACAGCCTGGGACACCGTCCGATCCCACTGAAGCTGTGTTTTTGGCTTTGGGTAGGGCTGTTTTAACCTATGTGTCAGTGATTGCCGGGGCTCTACATTCTTCTGGTATGGTTATGGGCCCTTTAGGGGGTGAGTGGGGGGTGAAGTTTGCACTAAACCTGTCTGCCAGAATGTTGGCAATATCAGTCATTTCAGTGTATTTTGTGCCATTCTGCACTAACTCAGAGCAGATCTGAGAATTTCCACTTAGGTTCCTGACATAGCTAAAGAACTCTTTATGGTTACCTTTGGAGTCCTTGGCAATTTTTCTTTCAAAGCTAGCCTTGGATGATTTTATGAGGGATCATAGTTTCTTGCTGATACTGATCAGGGATGTCTTTCCTTCTTGGGATTTTACTCTTTTCTGTACTAGTTTCCTCCTTCTATTGTATAGCTTATTTATGGCAGGGGTCCACCAGACTGGTTTCCTTTTCTTGGAGGAGTGAGTCTTGGTTTTGCTTGGGATAGCACGATCCATGCATTCTTGCAGGTGCTCATAGAGTGCCTTTGTAAGGGATTCAGCAGCTTGGACAGCATTGTCCTTTAGCATGGGGGCTGTGAACCTTTCCACCTCTGTCTTAAGTAACATGAAGTTTGCTTTTGAAAAGTTTTTCACAGTGGTTTCCTTGATTGGGGGTGGGGGCTGAATGTGGATATCCAGAGTGATTAGTCTATGGTCTGATCTAACCAGCGAGAGGTTGACTTCCAGTGTAGAACACCGGTCACCCATGTTGGTGATGACCACGTTCAATATGTTATCACCTCTGGTGGGAGTGCTGACCAGTTGATCCAGGGTGTTCGAGTTTATAAATTCTAGGAAGCATTGGGCAAGGGAGTTAGTACTTGAATAGTTCTCCCAGTTAATGTTTGGGTAATTGAAATCACCTTATTAGGGCATTTGGTAGGACCTTCATATTTTCCAGTGTCTCCAGAAACACAGATTGGGGGTACTGGGTCATGGTGGGTGATCTGTAGCAAGCTACAATTTGAATTGCAGTTTTGCCCGTTGTTAGTTGCACATGGATGACCTCTGAGGCATTGTGCTGCACCACTAACCTGGAGGTGTGGTTATCCTTGATGAATATGGATACACCCCCGCCTTTTGTGTTTAGGTCTGGGTTCTGTGGCCAAAAAGTATGGTATGAGTTATAGCCTGGTAGTGCTGGGGTGCTCTCTGGACCCTTAAACCAGGTTTCTCTTACTGCACAGATATCAATGTTCTCCATGCTGAGGAGTGCCTCAAGTGCATGCATTTTGAGGTTTAGACTTCTGGCATTGAGTAGCATTACCCTTAGTTTTTGGTTATTTGTGCTATTTACAGTGGTGGGTTTGTCTATGCCAAGGAGTAACCTATTGCAGCATGTGCACTTGTATTGGGACCATGCCGAGGAACAAATCAAAACAACTCATACACATGTCAAGATCATGCCAAGGAATAATCCATGATAACATGTGCACATGTATCAGGTGCATGCCAAAGAATAACTCATAACAACATGTACACATGTTAGGAGCATGCCAGGGAATAACACATAACATGTGCATATTATTTATTTTATTATTTATTTAACATTTGTTTACCGGGAAAGTCAGACTGGACACAGGTCCTTTTTCAGCGGCGGCCCAGGGAGAAAAACTCCATGAGTAATAGTAAATTTTAATGCACGAATTACAATAATCAATAAAGTATAAAGTAAACAAAATGTAGTATACATAAGAAAATACAAATTTGTTACAACATTACAACAAAACCTAGGCTATTACTATTTGTAAAGTATGATTTATGTGAAGATATAAGGTTAAGACAGGCCAGTAGGAATAAAAGATTAAACACCGGGGAAGAAGTTGGATATGGTTGGGATATATGGTGATCTATCAGAGCATTCACGAGGAGTTAGTAGAGGAACATAGCCACTTATTTTTTAGATAAGCTTTAAGTGATGGCTTAAAGTGGTTAGTGGACAAGATTAAGAGAATAGAGTTATGAAGGGAGTTCCATATATGAGATATATAGCTGGAAAATAAAGATTCTCCTGCAGTGTCATTGGCCTTGGAGACGGCAAGTTCTTACTGTTTGAGCGAAGTGGTCTGCTGGAACTGTAAGGAAGGATGAGATTTTGTAGTGCAGGGATTCTGGTTGGTTGTGTTACAATTTTGTGAGTTAGAGAGAGTTGATTATAAAGAATAAGGCTGGGAAGTTCAAGCCAGTCTAGTATCATTAAAGCTATAAATTAATGTGTTATATGTGGGCAGTCAGATGCAAACTTAGCAATTTTATTATAACGTGCTTCTAGCTTAGATAAGTCAGTTTTCCTAAGATTAGTTAAAATTGGAGAGGCATATAGTAGAGTGGAGAGCAGATGGGTTTGTGTTAATGTAATTCTGGCCATTTTGATCAGGAAACTTTTGTGCCTATATAGATTTCCAAGTCTCTTATGGACTTTTTTATTGTTAGGGAGACACGTAAGTCAAATTTTAGGTTATTTTCTATTTCCACTCCAAGAAGCTTCGTATAGGTTGTCGGGAAGATGACAGTATTGTATTGTCTTTTGCTATTATGTTAAATGGTGGGCATGAGATAGATGTCTTGTTAGGTTGGAAGAGTAATAATTTGGTTTTGTTTGGGTTAAGGATTAGATGGGCATTGGCTAACCATGTTCCAACAGAAGTGAAAAATTCCTGTATTTGAGAATGAAGAGCTGATAGAGAAGCGGCAGCACAGATAAGTGTTGAATCATCTGTATACTGTATTATAGAACCATGTGGAGTAGCATATGTACTACTCATAATGACACATGCATGTTAGGAGCATGCCAGGGAATAACTCATGTTGACACATGCATGTGTCAGGAGCATGCCAAGGGATAAGCCAGGTCAATTCACACATCAGGAATATGAAAAGGAATAACCCATGAGAAGACATACATATGTATACAAAAGGAACATACCAAGGCAGAGGAGCAGTGGCTGAGTGACCTATATCTGTGGAAAGGGAACTAAAACACTTTGACAGATACAGTGGAATGATTTGTTCTTCTTCTTCTTCTTTCGGCTTTTCCCGGTCAGTGGTCGCCACAGCGGATCACCAGTCCGCTCATGATTGGCAGTGAAGTTTTACAGTGTCGAGTTGCCAGCCCGGCGCCCAGCCTTCCACAGAAGGCACACACACACACACACACATGCACTCACACCTAGGGCCAATTTAGAGCGTCCAATCCACCTACTGCATGTCCTACACTTACAAATTTACTCAGGGAGAAAGAGAGACTGAGACCAGAGATATACTATAAATTATCATAAGGTCGACTGAGCTGTTTCAGTAAATTAAGTCTTTTTTCCGCACACACACACACACACACACACACACATATATATATATATATATATATATATATATATATATATATATATAAAATAATTTTCCCTAGTGACATGTGAGCATATCCAGTATATAACTGAAAAATGCAATCATACCCTGTCAAGATCAGTAGTCTTCTGTGCAGACAAATCCAAAGTAATAGCAATGTTCTTCTGTGTTATCCACATAAACAAGTCTTCTCACCTTCATGTTCCCTAGCTACATGGTTACCTTTTTATGGTGTATATTCAGGGCTGCAAGCATGGTGAATATGCAAATGAGATGTGAACTGATTAGAATTGCTGAATCCCAAAGTCTTGGCTCCATGTAGAGATGTAAACATAGTGCAGGCACTCCCTTGGTGTTTGTTGTTAATGAATTGAAACTGTGAATGATAACTGGTAGGGAGAAGAAAAATACAACAACAATTCAGACTCCCTTACCTCCAGTAGGTATGTCAGCCAGGTTAGATTTTCAAAGTGTACAAGTAATTGTATCAAGGTTTTAAATGTAAGTAAGCTGCACACATTTCACAGTTTCAGTAATATCCAGCCTCCCCTGCATTTGTTGAAAACTGGATATTATTGCCATTTAATATTCCCACAGAGTTTAAGGAGAATGATACAAAATGCCTTACAGACTGTGTGTCTCAGATTACTGTTCAGATAAGAGAAGAATGAACACCATACAGAGATAAGGCAGAGTTGCATTTCTGTAAACAACAGTTATAAATGGTTGTGTGATCACTCATTGCACTACATCTGAAATTAATACATGTACAGACAACCGAGAAGTGTACAAGTGCCATATGTCTTGTTAATACTGTGGATGGTTTTAAACCTATTTGTATGTACAATGATTTCCATTCTCTGCTGCAATGCTGATTCTGTGGCAAAGAGGTGTATGGCATTCTTACTTTGTTATAAAGGTTCATTGGTGTGAGAGTCCAAATCCAGACTTGTGTAAAAGTCTTTAATGTGTACTAACATATATTTTGCCATGTTGTTTATTTTTTATATATATATATATATATATATATATATATATATATATATATATATAGGGATCTACTTTCATTTATCAAAAGTGCACCTCTTTGAAAGCTAAAAACCCGAATTCACATCAGTGAAAGTGCAGTTTTCCAAAAATGCACTTTCGAGAAACACAGATAAGTGAATTCCATTTGGTCATTTCAGGATCTGTTGGAAGTAGAGGTGAGTATTTTTTTTTCTCATTTTTTTATAGTTGTAATATGTGTGTAAGGTTTAGGGCAGTTGGGGCTTTTAGATATAGGTCATGGTACGCTTGAAGATAAGGAAATGTACCCTTTTCCCCAGTGTAGTGCGATCTTGGAGTTTGTATATACTACTAACAGGTCTGTGGGGGATGCAGGTGGCTTTCCCCCTGCAAAAGTTTGTTTTTAGCTTTTATTTTAGTTTATTTTGACATTTCGATTATCTGTTTTTCACGAAAGTGCGTTTTTGGAAAACTGTACTTTTCCTGACGCAATTTTGGGTTTTTAGCATTTGAAGAGGTGTACTTTCTATAAACAAAAGTAGACCCATATATATATATATATATATATATATATATATATATATATATATATATATATAGGCCTACTTCATATGACCTAAATTTCATATGATCGAAATTCATTTGACTGAGACCAAATGACCTAAACTTTATTTGATCTAAATTTCATTTGACCTAAAACTCATTTCACTGACAATGCACTGTAAGGCATGTAAAAGGTATATGCCCTGTTCCACACTGTAGTGTGACCCTGGAGTTAGAATATATAGTTGGGGGTGCGGGGGACACAGCCCCCCACATTGGGGGTGTGGGGGCATAGCCCCACACCTAGTTTGATTATATATTCTGTGGTTTGATTTTATATTGTTCAGTAAAACTGAACTTTGTAGGGGGCTACATCCCCCACACCCCTAATGTGGGGGGCTGCTCCCCCCACCCCCAACTATATATTCTAACACCAGGGTTGCACTACAGTGGGGAACAGGGCATATACCTTTTACTTGCCTTACAGTGCAACGTCAGTGAAATGAGTTTTAGGTCAAATGAAATTTAGGTCAAATGAAGTTTAGATGATTTGGTCTCAGTCAAATGAATTTCGATCATATGAAATTTGGGTCATATGAAGTAGACCCATATATATATATATATATATATATATATATATATATATATATATATATATATATATATATATATACATACAATATATATATATATATATATATATATATATATAATATATATATATATATATATATAATATATTCATATATCAACTGGACACAAGCTGATTTAAGTATACTTTTCTCTGCACTTATTTAAGAAAGATTTGATTAAGTAAATATTGTGTGTCTCTGTCTATCTGCAGTTGCCTGAAGTGTGAAAAAGTGTAGCCATCTGGGCTCATTGAAAGTTGTTTGACTGCTTTGAAATTCCTGTGCTAGTGTTAGCCTGGGGGTTTCTCTGCTTGCTTTAAAATCTGTGTTGGTTACATTTGTAGTAATCGTTTCTAATTGGAGTTGCTGGTTACTGAGACTTGTCTGCATATATCAACTGGACACAAGCTGATTTAAGTATACTTTTCTCCACACTTATTTTAAAAAAGATTTGATTCAGTAAATATTGTGTGTCTCTGTCTATCTACAGTTTTCTGAAGTGTGAAAAAGTGTAGCAATCTGTGCTCACTGAAAGTTGTTCAACTGCTTTGAAATTCCTATGTTAGTGTTAGCCTGGGGGTTTCTCTGCTTGCTTTAAAGTCTGTGTTGGTTACATTTGTAGTAATCATTTCTAATCGGAGTTGCTGGCTACTGAGACTTGTCTGCATATATCAACTGGCCACAAGCTGATTTAAGTATACGTTTCTCTCCATTTATTTAAGAAAGATTTGTTTCAGTAAATAGTGTGTGTCTCTGTCTATCTCAGTTGCCTGAAGTATGAAAAAGTGTAGCCATCTGGGCTCATTGAAAGTTGTTTGACTGCTTTGAAATTCCTGTGTTAGTGTTAGCCTGGGGGTTTCTCTGCTTGCTTTAAAATCTGTGTTGGTTACATTTGTAGTAATCATTTCTAATCAGAGTTGCTGGGTACTGAGACTTGTCTGCATATATCAACTGGACACAAGCTGATTTAAGTATACTTTTCTCTGCACTTATTTAAGAAAGATTTGATTCAGTAAATAGTGTGTGTCTCTGTCTATCTGCAGTTGCCTGGAGTGTGAAAAAGTGCAGCCATCTGGGCTCATTAAAAGTTATTTGACTGCTTTGAAATTCCTGTATTAGTGTTAGCCTGGGGGTTTCTCTGCTTGCTTTAAAGTCTGTGTTGGTTACATTTGTAGTAATAATTTCTAATTGGAGTTGCTGGCTACTGAGACTTATCTGCATATATCAACTGGACACAAGCTGATTTAAGTATACTTTTCTCTGTGCTTATTTAAGAAAGATTGGATTCAGTAAATATTGTGTGTCTCTGTCTTTCTGCAGTTGCATGAAGTGTGAAAACGTGTAGCCATCTGGGCTCATTAAAAGTTATTTGACTGCTTTGAAAATCCTGTGTTAATGTTAGTCTGGGGGTTTCTCTGCTTGCTTTAAAATCTGTGTTGGTTACATTTGTAGTAATAATTTCTAATCGGAGTTGCTGGCTACTGAGACTTGTCTGCATATATCAACTGGCTACAAGCTGATTTAAGTATACTTTTCTCTCCATTTATTTAAGAAATATTTGATTCAGTAAATATTGTGTGTCTCTATCTATCTCAGTTGCCTGAAGTATGAAAAAGTGTAGCCATCTAGGCTCATTGAAAGTTGTTTGACTGCTTTGAAATTCCTGTGTTAGTGTTAGCCTGGGGGTTTCTCTGCTTGCTTTAAAATCTGTGTTGGTTACATTTGTAGTAATCATTTCTAATCAGAGTTGCTGGGTACTGAGACTTGTCTGCATATATCAACTGGACACAAGCTGATTTAAGTATACTTTTCTCTGCACTTATTTAAGAAAGATTTGATTCAGTAAATAGTGTGTGTCTCTGTCTATCTGCAGTTAGTTCCGCATCCTCACTTCCTGTTTCCTGTTGTGGTGTTAATCTTGGTGGCTTTGGAATTGCCCACCACTGCTGTAAATCTGTTTTTGGACACTCCTCCTGGACCAATCTCATTTGCTCACTCAACTGAGTACAGTGAAATCATATTTTGATTTCAGATACTCCTAACAGTCCCATCTCCTCTACTGTGCACAGAGAGAGCACTTGGGAAGGACATTCCCCTATAGTATCTTAATCTGCTCTGTTTCCTCCCTCTCCACAAAAAATAAATAAATAAATTGCTTTTCATCTGCTTTACTGTATTTGTGTTTCTTCCTACTTTATTACCTTATTTTGCGTTTGCCTCTCCTTAAAAATACTCAGTTGAATTTATTCTGCTGTCTTTATCACTGCTTGTTAGTAGCCTGATTAAATTGTAACTGTTATTCTGTGGCTTTTGGTTTAAGCACTTGGGCTTCAAATCAGTTGTTTTACATTAAGAAGGCTTGTGGTCTGCACTGTTGTAGCAGGACAGGTAGCATACATCCTTCTAAGTTGGGAACTGCTGATTGAAGGCTCAGTGTCTGTTATTCTAAAAGTGTATTAGTTCTGGGTTAAGCACTTGGGCTTCAGGCCAGTTATTCTACATTAAGAAGGTTTGTGGTCTGCACTCTTGTGCAAGGAGAGGCTAGATTCTGCCCTTTTGAGCTTGGAATTTCTGGTTAAAGGCTTATTGAGCATGCTTACTTGAACTGTTTCTTTCTGAAATCGGTATGCCTTGTTTGCTGTAGCATAGACTAGATTCAGGCCTGCTGGATCTAGCTTTGTTTGCATAACTTGTGCACTGATCCAGGCCATCTTTTTTGGAGAAGGTTTCTCTGTACCCTAGTGGCAGGAGTGTACAGTTAGAACTTGTCTGATTGAAGACTGCTGGAACAGGGCTCAGTTTTGTGCTTTCTAACTGGTTAATTGGGTAAAGTGTTGTTTTGATTGTATCTGCTCTATTTTCTGAAAAAAAAAAAAAAAAATATATATATATATATATATATATATATATATATATATATGGGTCTATCTGACTTGGTCGACATTTCATTTGGTCGACAATTCATTTAGTCGACATTTCATATAATCGACAAGCTTTTGCCCCCTCCCCCAAAATCGTGCGACCCTGGAGTTAGAATATATATTTAGGGGGGGGGGGCACAGCCCCCCACTTGGGGGGTGAAGCCCCCACTTAAAAAGCTTGTCGATTATATGAAATGTCGACTAAATGAATTGTCGACCAAATGAAATGTCGACCAAGTCAGATAGACCCATATATATATATATATATATATATATATATATATATATATATATATATATATATCCTTGTTTCCCACCTTTCTGAACTAGTATAGTCCAGTTCACTGCAGGTCACTGCTGAATCCAGGGCTGTGTTACAAGTTTCTGTGTTGCCCATACCTTACTTGGATAGTAGGAAGTTTCTCTCGTCACCTCTCTCTTCACCTGTGAAAGAGGGGAGCTTTAAGCAGCCTATCTGTCCCTGGAGGACTGGTATCAGCCCAAAAGTTAGTAGTTTATTGGCCATTTTAGGCAAATTTCTATCTCTTTCACTTCCCTGCTATAAAAACTGCATTTGCGCAGTTTTTGCGCTTGCATTCCACTCAGCACGTGCCTTCCAGGTGTTCTGCAGAGTCTACAGCAGCTGAGAGACAAAAGAGAGACTTTGGAGTAATTAAGTATCATTTTCTGCTTTTCTTGCTGTCTTAAACTAATTCGGCCTAAAACGCCAGCTGTTTTAGCGTTTCTGTGATGTAAAACGTCTGTTATTGCTACATATTGTACTCATTTGCTGCCTGCATTTGAATTAAGTTGTTTTTGTGTTTAAATAATCTGTTTAACTGTTGTTGGCTACACACTAAAGTGTGATAGCCTCTTCTGTGCATTTAATGTGTTGTTTTGATTGTATCTGCTCTATTTTCTGAGAAAAAAAAATACTTGTTTCCTGCCTTTCTGAACTAGTATAGTCCAGCTTTCAGGTTATTGCTGAATCCAGGCTGTGTTACAAGTTTCTGTGTTGCCCATACCTTACTTGGATAGAAGAACGTTTCTCTGTTCATCTGTGAGGGAGGGGAGCTTTGAGCAGCCTATCTGTCCCTGAAGGAGTGGTTTCAGTCCAGAAGTTAGTAGTTTATTGGCCATTTTGGGCTAGTTTTGATTGTATCTACTCTATTTTATGAAAAAAAAAAAAAAAAAAAAAAAAAAAATACTTGTTCCCCACCTTTCTGAATTAGTATAGTCCAGTTTTCAAGTTATTGCTGAATCCAGGGCTGTGTTACAAATTTCTGTGTTGCCCATACCTTACTTGGATAGAAGGAAGTTTCTCTGTTCACCTGTGAGAGAGGGGAGCTTTGAGAAGCCTATCTGTCCATGGAGGAGTGGTTTCAGCCCAGATGTTATTAGTTTATTGGCCATTTTGGGCTAATTTTGATTGTATCTGCCCTATTTTCTGAAAAAAAATATATACTTGTTTCCCACCTTTTTGAACTAGTATAGTCCAGTTTTCAGGTTATTGCTGAATCCAGGGCTGTGTTACAAGTTTCTGTGTTGCCCATACCTTACCTGGATAGAAGGAAGTTTCTCTGTTCACCTGTGAGAGAGGGGAGCTTTGAGCAGCCTATCTGTCCCTGGAGGAGTGGTTTCAGCCCAGTAGTTAGTAGTTTATTGGCCATTTTGGGTTAATTTCTATGTCTTCCACTTCCCTGCTATAAAAACTGCATTTGCATGGTTTTGTGCGCCGGGCAGTGCTGGTTAGCTACAGTTAAACTATTGTCGGCTCCACAAAGTCTACTCTTCAATTTTTCCATTGGAACTAGACAAACCTTTAACTTTAGCACTCAAACTATTCATTTCGCAGTCAAGCACTTGCTTAAAATTCATAGCAAGCACTAATTAACCCCAGCACTAGACCCCTCTATACTGTCCAGAAGGACAAGGCTCTCTATTCGTCCACACCAGCCAATCAGAAAAACAGCTTACTCTACCTATTCAGGC
This sequence comes from Protopterus annectens, assembly GCF_019279795.1. Lineage (NCBI taxonomy): Eukaryota > Metazoa > Chordata > Ceratodontiformes > Protopteridae > Protopterus > Protopterus annectens. Next base: position 42,445,006 of record NC_056748.1, on the reverse strand, counting down.
ATGTCCAAAGGGCAGTTTTCGGTGTACTCTCCAATCCAACTTGTGAATCTGGGCATTTTGAGGCAATGTTACAACTGTCTCATGTACACAGACAACCCTTTCCTCCTACCACCAAACACTAATATATGTGAGAGATGCAATTATACAGCCAAACTGGAGGCAAATCTCTCTCAACCCAAGACTGGAACTGACAGTCAAGAGGAGAAGGGTAATATTTGCAACACACCACCAGTCCCACATAGACCTAATAAACCAACATCGCAAATAACACACAGGAATACATTAAAACATACTCGGAAGCTCTAAATAAAAATCTGCAAAAGCAACAGAGACCTCCAATGCAGACATCCAAGCAACCTCCACACCCCATCACAAACCATGAAACACATAATTCACATAATCAGTGTGCCACGCAATCACAGTCCTTAACACAAAATAACATACCCAACACACTAGTAATAGGCGACTCTATAGTCAGGCACACTGATGTCCCACTAACTAGGCTGGACAAGGAGAAGGTTACTGTTAGCTGCCTGTCGGGTGCCAGGATCCGCCACATAACACAAGCACTCAGGTCACTCCAGAACAAGTACAAGTACAAATATGACTCTCTCATTGTCCATGTTGGTGTGAATGACCTGAACCATACCACCCTGGACTACATGAAAAGAGACATGGAAGAGCTCTCAGATCATGTAGCCCAGGCTGGTATGACCCTGACCCTGAGTAGCATCCTGCCCTCACCAAGAATGATGCCACAGTATAAAGATGATCAGTTTCAACAATTGGCTAAGTTTTTAGTGTCATTCAAAGGGGATCCAGTATCTGTCCACCTGGGATGACATGCTCAACAAGCCACGTTGCTTCGCAAGAGATGACTTGCACCTGTCACCCTTAGGCTTTTGAATACTGGCCAAGGCTCTTGCCACCCCCATAGTGCCTTTTTAGGCTCAAAAGACAAACCCACCACTATAAATAGCACAAGTAACAAAAAACTGAGGGCAATGCTACTCAACACCAGAAGTCTAAACCTCAAAATGCACACACTTGAGGCACTCCTCAGTATGGAGAAGATCGACATCTGTGCAGTAACAGAAACCTGGTTTAAGGTTCCTGAGAGAACCCCAGCACTACTAGGCTATAACTCATACCATACCTTTCGGCCACAGAACCAGGACTGAAACACAAAAGGCGGGGTTGTGTCCATATTCATAAAGGATACCCACACCTCCAGGTTAGTGGTGCAGCACAATGCATCAGAGATCATCCATGTGCAACTAACAATGGGCAAAACTGCAATCCAAATTGTAGCTTGCTACAGATCACCCACCATGACCCAGGACCCCCATTCTGCATTTCTGGAGACACCGGAAAATATGAAGGCCCTACCAAGCACCCTAATACTGGGTGATTTCAATTACCCAAACATAAACTGGGAGAACTTCTCAAGTACTAACTCCCTTGCCCAATGCTTCCTAGAATTTATAAACTCGAACGCCCTGATCAACTAGTCAACACCCCCACCAAAGGGAACAACCTATTGGACCTGGTCATCACCAACATGGGCAACCGGTGTTCCACACCGGATGTCAACCCCTCGCTGGTTAGATCAGACCATAGACTAATCATTCTGGATATCCACATTCTGCCTCACCCCCAGTCAAGGAAACCACCGTGAAAAACTTTTCAAAAGCAAACTTGACGTTACTTAAGACCGAGGTGGAAATGTTCACAGCCCTCATGCTAATGGAAAATGCTGTCCAAGCTGCTGAATCCCATACAAAGGTACTCTATGACCATCTGCAGGAATGCATGGATTGTGCTATCCCAAGCAAAACCAAGACTCACTCCTCCAAGAAAAGGAAACCAGTCTGGTGGATCCCTGCCATAAACAAGCTATACAATAGAAAAAGAAAGTACAGAAAAAGAGTAAAATTCCAAGAAGGGAAGACATCCCTGATCAGTATCAGCAAGAAACTATGATCCCTCATTAAATCATCCAAGGCTAGCTTTGAAAGAAAAATTGCCAATGACTCCAAAGATAACCACAAAGCATTCTTTAGCTATGTCAAGAACCTAAGTGGAAACTCTCAGATCTGCTCTGAGTTAGTGCAGAATGGCACAAAATACACTGAATCAACTGATATTGCCAACATTCTGGCAAACAGGTTTAGTGCAAACTTCACCCCCTCTCACCCCCTAAAGGGCCGATAACCACACCAGAAGAATGTAGGGCCCCATCACTCACCGACACACAGGTTAAAACAGCCCTATCCAAAGCCAAAAACACAGCTTCAATGGGACCAGACAGTGTCCCAGGCTATGTACCCACAGAATGGCGCATAGCAACAGTTCTCCCATGCCACAAAGGTGGGGCCACAAAGGACCCCGGGAACTATTGCCCTATAAGCCTGACTAGACTGGTCTGCAAGGCTATGGAGCGCATCATCATGGAACTCATTAACAGAGACATTGGGAACCTCCAAACCTTGGACCCTACCCAGTTTGGCTTTGTTAAGGGCAGATCATGCCTCCTAAACCTGGTGGACTTCTTTGAGACAGTTACCAAGGCATTACACAAGGGAAAGGAGGTGCACACAGCCTACCTAGACCTCACAAAGGCTTTCAACACCATTCCCCATTCTAGTATTATAGACAAGCTCACCAGCTTGAACATAAACCCCTATGTCACAAGATTGGTTGCTAACTGGCTCATGGATAGAACCCAAATGGTGAGAGTTGCAGGCTCTATGTCCGACTCTAAATTGGTTACAAGTGGCATCACCCAGGGCACAGTACTAGGACCCCTCCAGTTCGGTATATACTTCTCAAAGGTACAGGCAAGCATAGGAGGACTATGGCTGACCAAGTTCACAGATGACTGCAAACTAGGGGCCATAATTTATTCCCCCGGCTGATACAGACACCCTCCAGAAGGGTCTCACTGAGATGGATACCTGGTGTCAAAATCATGGCCTCAAACTAAGTGCCAAAAAGTGCATAGTCATCCCCTTTGGAAAAAACAAAGTACCCACGAACTACCACATAGGTGGTAGTCCCCTAAATACAGAAAATGTAATAAGGGATCTGGGGACCCAAGTAGATAGTAATCTCTCCTTTGATAATCATATTGCCAAGGTGGTAAGAAAATCCTTCTATGTTGCCCAGCTAATCACAAAAGGGTTCACATCTAGAACAAAAGAGGTTATCGTGCCTCTCTACTCATCACTCATTAGACCCATCATAGAATACAATGCCCCATTTAGGATGCACCTTAAAAGACACCTGCAACAGCTGGAAAGACCACAAAAGTACCTCACCAAGAGAATTATTGGCCTCAAACAGATGCCCTATGCAGCCCGACTCCAGAAACTCCAGCTGTACTCGGTTGCATACCGCTTACTCAGAGGTGATCTCTGCCTGACATACAAGGCCATGTCCAACCCAGAATTGATGGACATTCTCCACCTAAAAAAATCAAATCCCGGAGAGCCACATGCTCTAGAGATATAAACCTCACCACAACAATAAATAGGACATGCTGGAGGGATAGATTCCTGTCCCAGAGAATCCCCATGCTTTGTAACAGGATTCCAATATATATCAGGCAGAGCCCATCACTAACACTCTTCAAGAGAAACCTTGGTGGGTGGATGGGAAACAGAAAATTTACCCTGGGGATCATTGCAGTGTCTCTGCTGGACAGTGGCACAGGGAACTAATGGCTCTGCTGGACAGGGGCACAGGGAACTAATCTAAGGGGGTAGAAAAAGCCAACACATTCTGGCTAGGCTTATAAATGCCCTTGGGCAGATAGCCTAGTACTTACCTATGAACCTATGAACATATATATATATATATATATATATATATATATATATATATATATATATATATTTATATCTACTTTATAGGACTGAAATTTTAGAACATTGACCCTCTGATCATCGAAGACCAGAGGATCGAAGTTCTAAAATATCAAACCTACAAAAAAAAATCTAAAACATAAAAACTTCTTATTTCATGTTTTTGCAGGGGGACAAGCCCCCATGTACCCCCATACCCCCTGTTACTTTAATATTTCAACTCCAAGATCACACTGCAGTGAAGTTAATGGTAAAGTTTCTGTTCCACACTGTATGGCGATCTCCATTCACAATGTTCAATATTTCAAAATTTCGATCCTCTGGTCTTCGATGATCAGAGGTTCGATGTTCTGAAATGTAGATCCTTTGTAGATATATATATATATATATATATATATATATATATATATATATATATATAGCTATTTTTTTTCTAATACCAGTATTTGCGCAGTGAGCAGCTTAACACAAACAGGGGAAATGGATAAACACACTTTATGTCATGTAATGTACTTCTTTGATAACCAGTATATCAACTACACCTGTGACTCACCTGTATCTGTAGCACATCTGCTAAATACATTGATCTACACAACATATATTATCTGTAGATCATGGTTCAAATCCCACCTTTGTATTTTAAGGATGAAACCTAATAAACACTACTTAAAAGGTTAAAACAAGTTTACCTTTGCTTCGCTCATATGTGTGACATTTACCATCGTGCAAACCTGGACTAATGACCCATATATGAAGCAGACAGAATGACTTAGGACAGGATGCAGAAATTCTCGATTCCAAAAAGAATACATTGTTGCATTTTTGCTTTCCATCCCACAAACATGCTAAGATGCATTGTGCGGATTTTAGCAACCTTTCTCAACAACTACCGGACTAGAACACCTGCAGAGAGGAAGCAGACAGTAGACAATTTCAAAACTGATACATTCTATCAAATATGTTGGGCACTGCGCAAACAAGCTAAGTGGAGGTGCTAGGCATTTACGTAACACACAGAAGTTAATTATGAACAGGAAAATATACAACTGTTATTTAACTATTCCTGTGGCAGCAAGTGTAAGTAGGGCTGCAGTGCGGACAGTTCTGTGTTCTAATATAGGAAATTCCAAATATTTTTACTGCTGTTCCATTTCACTTTATATTAAATATCACATAAAAAATGTAAACATAATTATACATAACAATAAGTACATATAGCAGTAGAGCTCATACTATATACTATATACTATATATACTCATGAATTATATGTTTGACTGAGGGTATACAGACTACTGAGGGTATACAGACTTCTATGTTTTATAATTATAATTATGGTATCTGGCCTTGGATGGCATTCAGATTTCAATAAGACTCATACACACATGACTGCATAAACCAGGACCTTGTTAGCTCACATACATACATGGTTAACTCCTCAATCTGTCATGTATATTTATATATAATTCATAAGTAGCAATTCTTCTGTGGTAAGGATAGAAAATCACCACTGTGCAAGAAATTTTTTTGTCTCTTATGCATAGGTTTGAATCCCATATTGTAAACATCAGTTTTATCAGTGGATAAAGCCAAACCAAAAATGTGTCAGGTCATGACATTTATGCCCCAAGTACTTGTCTATACAGTTACATCACCTAACAGTTCCATCAGCAAACAACCCTCAAAATAATGCCCAGTGTCAGATTAACCTTCCAGTTTCAAAAACTGCTTTGCTCTCTGTTTGACACTGTTGTTCTCCCCTTAACTTTGTACAAACGTAGTTGGCATTGTTGTTCAGGTTTATGCACTACCACTAAATGAGCTAACACGCATTGGCGGGAAATCATTTTTAGTTATTGCTGCTCTCCCTGGTTGGACATATATGGTGGTAGAAGGGAAGATGCCCAATTTAGGGTGCAGAATTGGGGTGCGGAGGAGTCCAGAATATTCATTGGACTCCGTGTAAAGTGCCACAGCTGAAGGCTTTTGCAAGGTGATTATGCCAGCTCCCAGTACAAGTCCGTGGCTTGGAATAGTCTGGCCAAGGCTGTGTCCAGTGCAACTGGCATTCCACTCCCTGAAGAACAGTGTAGGCATCACTTTATTGACCTCAAAAGCCACAAGAGGGATACACTCAACCAGTGGCTGGATGAATTTAGGACTAGTAACATCCCACAGTTGTGTAAGTATAAAGTATACCGATAAAGAGAATGTATAGTAGATAGGAAGCTGCATATAGGTAATGCTGGTATGCATAATGCTGGTCTCTGGTTCCCTTCTCTTTATTACATAGCCAGTGCAGAGATTATGGCAAGACAGGCCTATTCTGAGTATCTAGAGAGACTGAGTGAAGCAAGGGGTATGTATGCAGCACAACTGAAGTATTATTTTAGCTTTTAAATGTATTTCTTTTCTATACAATTTTAGCAAAGTAACCATGCATATCTTAACTGTAAAAGTAAGTATGCATGCTTTAGTCTATAGCACAAGCCAACTGTATGAGTTAAGTCTAAGACTATAGTCAGATGTTGTGGGTTCAAATACCACAAGTAACTAATATAAAATAGTAAACCATGAAAAATATTACATAAATTAATTTCTACACAAGTGACATAAATGCCCTGCTGTAACTTAATCTTGATAATTGGACATTGCAAGGATTATTTTCAGTAATCCTTAATTATAGTTTGTAGCTGTCAAGAAATATACTTAAATGTAAAATGTATTTATTTATTTATTATTTATTTGATATTTGTTGACTGGGATTAGTCCGACTGAGCCAAAGCCCTTTTTCAGTGGAGGCCCAGGGAGAAAAGCTCTAGAGTTAGACAATGCATTTTGAAGCAAAAACTCAGTTAGAGTACAATTACAAAACATGAGATTAACATAATAAGAGCACATGATTAACAAACCCAGTGAGTAAATACATTCTAACAACAACGGCCTGCAGGGATAATTCAGAGAGTAAGTACCAAGTTACATCGGAAAGTCATGCAGCACAATTAACTACATAGTTTTAGAATAATAGCTGGACATTAGATGGGACTAAGACTATGTAGAACTTATGAAGAGAGATAGAGGGGAGAAAGGGAGATAGGTGAGAGGAGGGCGGAGAGTAAGGGGAGTCAATCACAGAGGATAGTTACAGCGACAGATCCATGTACTGTTTAGATAGTTTTTAGTAGCAGTTTTAAAACTAAGTGGGTGAATGATATTTCTGATATCCAAAGGAAGTTTATTCAAAGACTGAGCTGCGGAGCAGCTGTAAAAGTCTTGTCCTATTCTAGTTTTTGGCTTGTAGATTTAAAGAAGGTTTTGTTCAGTGCTTCAACGGGACCTAGGTGGGGAATAGAGTGAGACAAGTGAGGAGATGTTCGGACAGAAGGAAGGTAGATGCATAACAGAATGTATCATTTGAAGATGAGAGAGAAGCAAATGGTGGGGAAATTCAAACCAGTTTAATCTTTTAAGAGCAAGACAGGGGTGCGAGTGGTAGGAATAATCAGCAGTGAATCTACAACTTTATTGTAGGTGGATTCCAGTTTTGTTAAGAGAGTAGTATGAAGGCTAGTGAGGATGTGTGAGCCGTAGAACAGGCTGGGAAGAAGATAGGCATGGGACAGGGAGATTTGGGCTTTATCGGACAAGAACTTTTTGTTCCTGTAAAGGAGACCAGCTTTTTGGTGCATTTTGCTAATGTTGTTGAGAACATGCAGATCAAATTTGAGATTGTCATCAATGATGACCTCTAGTAATCCCCTAATAATTTAGTGTGTGATTCCACGGTGATAGGAGTGTCATTGAGGGATGAGATTGTGAAGGAAAGTTTAAGGTGGTTCATATTTTGGGAATGAAAAACAGGAGTTTAGTTTTTTTAGGATTTAGAATTAATGTTTGATGAGTCAGTTTTCAATGGATAAGAAGGATTTCTATGTCTTAGTAGTTAAGTCAGAGATGGAATCGGCTATGGTGATCAGGAGTGTAGCCAGGATTTTCAAATTTGTACTCACAGCTCCCAAACTGCTGCCCCCCCCCCCCATCAAGCCACACCCAAATCAACATGTTGTGGTCTTCGGAGTTCTGCTCTCTGAACTGATCACCGGCAATTGTATGCCAGGATAATAATAACTTGCATGATAAAACAATACAGGCATATTAGTCCAAAGGTGTATCTTCCTTACAAAGAAAAAATATAAAATGCCTTTCCATTTACCTTCAGTCAGATTTCACTCCAATGGAGCTTTACCCAGATGCCTATTTATGACTGCATTTTAATATAGTGTGACACAGCCCCCAGATGTCTAACAAACAAATGCTGACATGAGTAATTTTTAGTAGCAGTGCTACCATGTCTTGCCTAATTGTTCTCCTGCCTTTGTCCAGTTTTCCTGTTCATTCCTGCCTTGGAGATGAGAGCCAAGAAGTCTGCAGTCAAACCAAGAGTATGCTGTTAGCAATGACTAAGCCTCTGGCCAGTGTTTCAGAACTGGCATATCGTGTATAAAAGGTGTGGTCTGCACATGAATGAATTGACACTGTGTATTGACACTACTGTCTACTCGTATTCTAACTGCTGTCAGAGTCCTAGTAACTGGCCTCAATAATTTGCTAAGTAGCTGGTGTCATTCTAGGGAGATCCAGTTTATATAACCCTGGGATAAGATTATCAGTAGTCTTACTTGGCTTTGCAAAATTCTGCATCTCTTGTTCAATGGGTTCTGCGTACTGGCTAAACTGCCCCTGCATGATTTTTTAGGTAGGGTTCACCTTATGAACATCTCAACTTAAATGCATGTGAAGCCAGACTGGTCAACATCAGTGTGACTCTTCTGGAATTGTCATGTATGTGTAGATACAGAGAGAGTGTTCAAATGCTAGCAAAGCAGTCCTTCCTTGCTGGGTTTGCATCTGCCATCCATTTAAGCCCACTAGGAACTGTGCTGGGATATCAGTGTTCCATACTGATGGTATGGCTTTTGAAGGAATACTTGGAGACATTCCCTGTGAACTCAGAACTCCAATTTACCCTAGGAAAGTCATACTTCAAGTAACCGACATCACTATATTTAAATACTTTAAGTAGGCAAACCCCATGCAATTATGCAATGAAAATCACAAGAGATTAACCCTTCCCTGGAACAGACTCCTTATTCATGTGAAACCCAGGCCTGTTGAAATGCAGTTTGGAGCAAGGGATGGGAAATCACAGATTAACCCCTGGCTTGTCACCTGTGGTCCTTATGAACAAAGGCAGTTTGTAGATACCCTTAGAGATAGGGATATTCCATGACTGTTCTACTCCATGGGCATTGACAACTGGGAAAATTGAGGCATGAATGGCTAGGCTTAAAAAGGATCTATGGCCGTTAGCCTAGTAACTTCCAAAATATATCCACTAGTTGACCCTGTTTTTTCTGCCAGTTACACAAAGGTTCTTTATGGCCATCTAGTCAAATGCAATGACCTAGCAGCCCTGTCAGGCTATATATGACAGAAGATTCAAAAATAAAGCATCCTGTTGGGTAGCAAATGTAGTAAAGTACACAACAAAAAGAAGAAACTATCTAAATTGCTAAGAAGGACTAGAACTCTCTCAGCATGAGAAAAGTATAAAAGAAGCTCACTAAGAAAGTGAAGCCACTATAAAGACTAACAAAACATCCTACAAACTGAAACTAGCAACTGCAGCAAAGAGTAACTACAAGTCCTTCAGCTATGTCAGAAGACTAAGAAATGATTGACAACACTACTCAGAACTTTTCTGCAATATTACTTCCCACTCCATCCCAAAAGATAGGGCAAACATCTCTCCTGAAGCTTCATTGCCAAATCTGATCATCCATGAGTCACTCTCCCACCTAAAATTGCAAAGGATTGTCTTTAAGATGTTCTCAAGATCCAAAAGCACAAACTGTATAGGTCTGGATAACATACTAGGTGGTCTAATCAACAATGTCAAACACCCTTGCTGATCCCCTCTTTAAACTCTTCAACCTAAGGCTAGCTACAGGCTATGTCCCCAAATCATGGTGCACTGCTGTAGTGATTCCACAATGGCAGACCCCCTCATAGACCCTGTAAACCACAAACCCATTAGCCTTGTATGATCATAGGAAATAGAAGGCAACCAAGCCATGAGATCATTTATGCCTTGCCAATACCCACACCTGCATGAGTCTTAACATCGCTTGTGATATCAGAGACACACTTACCCACATTCATTGACTTCAGTATGGAATTTGCAAATGTGTACTAGTTCACACATGAAGGTTAATCATAACAAAAGTGTTCTACCCACTGGGGAAAAAAGGATGGCAAAAGCCAAACTAAATTTCAGGTTATGTTCACATAAAATTAAATATCGAGCAAATACATTTCCAGGCCATCAAACTTACTAACAGGAATACACCAAAAGCATAAGACTGCCGTCAGTAAAGATCTCTTACCTTAAAACAGGAGGATAACAGTCACTACAAAACATATTACTACCCTACTGTCCAGCAAGGGACCTCCGCTCTAGTAACAAATTCTTACTACTCACAGGTAAGTCAAATAATATTGCAGGAAACTCTCTCTACTCCCAATGTTGCTAAACTCTGGAATAGTATCCCCACATAAACAAACCTCTCTGGCAAACTCAATAGTTTTAAAACACTGCTTAAACAACTTCTAAACCAGTCCTGGCCCTGTACATGCTCATCATAAAGTTAAAACTTTCACTGTATGATACTCTCCAAATACTCACCTTAAACATAATATTCTCAACCTCTTACTGAAATGAAAAAAACAGTTTTTATACATACCCTGCTGTGTACATTCCACTACATTGCATGTGTGCTCTTTAACTTCCACTGCCTAACAGTCTTACAGTGTATAAATGTAACTACCGTTTGTGTATACATATAATTACTCTGTGCTTGACTGGAACTTGGTATAATTAAATATAAGCAAATGGAGCTTTTCTTCCTGTACCTCTGCTGAAAATGTGTATTACCTAGTCAGACTTTCCTGGTAAACAAAGACAAATAATAAATAAAATACATTCCCTTCACACAGTATGCACCTTCAAAGAAAAGTTGTACTTTTGCACATGTTAATGTGCCTAAATGTGTGTGGGAGGGAGTAAATAAGCTTCTCTTCAATCAACTAAATTAATAGCCATGACATATACAAGTCAGAAAAAAAACTAAGCCAGCCCTGAAGAATAGACTCCTTTAATACATTTCTCTCATATGCTAAGAAAGGCAACTAAATTCCATTCCTGCTCTGCAGGCAGAACAAGTAGATAACTTTGCTGAACACAGGTTAAAGACCATAAAATTAGAGACAAAACTGTGGTTATATAAGTATATTAAGGTGCTCTCTTCATTAGATTCAAGACTCCACTTCCAGGCAGAAAGATTTGGGTAGCTCTACACTCCTGTTTGCCTTGAAACAGATTTCTTCCTTAAGGAAATTTGCCTTTTTATTTGCTTCATGACACACACACACACACACAACTTCTACAGAAGGTTTTTAATATTCTCCAGCACTACAGCCTTCTGTCCTTACCCAAAGTAATAAAGTGCCATCACCTCATATTGTTTGGGTGGGAAACTCGGATATACTACTTATCTTTTAATAATAGGTCAAATAATTGCAAACATAAATGGTAGTGTGTAGCAGAATTTTCTGGCCAATTTGAAGTAGGTGCCAGCATCTTGTTACCTTGTAGCAATAAATAACTTCTTATCGGTTAACATATAAAAAAATAAATACATAATCAGCTCAAACCTTTCTTTGTATCTTTTCCTCCCCTCTGCCTTTCAACCATTGATCTTTCCCAATAATGCACAGGCCATTTCATTCTCCAGTGATGAGGATCTCACCTCAGATCCATCAGGTTATGAGCCTGTATGGAGAGCTGTCATCCAGTCACACATCAATGGTATTTGTACTCTTGCCAACATTTTTGCTGTTGTAAGTCCTAACCCTCCTCCTGGTAGTGACATGCATACCTGTGTCACTACAAGGACTACCAATACTCCTCCATGTCTATATATGTGAGGTGCTTTACATGCAGGACAGGGAGCTACTGTCACTAGCTTGGACGGTCATTGTACTTGGCCCTTCCTACACCAGCCCCTGCTTCTCCATGCCTAGGACTTCCATCCTTTTCATATGTGCTGTTCAAGCAAAACCAGTGACAGTCACCTCCCTCTCATCCTTCCTGATAACATCGTCAGCCCAGGCCACTAATCAAACCTGGATCACCTAGGCAGTAGTCAGGGCTTTATCTCTCTAAACCATCAGGCTGAAATCAGCCACAAGGTTTTAGAGGGAATAAATAAAAATACTTAAAGAATGAGTTAAGCTGTACTGTTAACAATTACACATGCAGAGAAATATACACTTGCACAATAAAACAAAAAAATATCAGTTTGAAAGAATATATATTACAAGAAAGAAAAGTCTGCCTATATCTAAGCCTTTTTGTAGCTATTTCGTAACTAAAAAAAAAATTACGGAGCTTTGAACTACACAGAGCATCCCAGGCGAAGGTACAATTGAAGAAACAAGCTCACAGATATGTGCACTACAAGTTCTAGTGTAGTTATTCCTCCATTCCTTACTTTACATTCACAAGCATTTAGCATTTTAATGTATGCCTCACCATACAGAAACATTAACCAGCTAAACTAGTCAACTTACCAGCTGTTGACTAGTTATCTCCTTAAAGAATTTTGTAATTATGCTTCTACGGCTTTTTAGCGTGCCTGCCTAGAATTAGTCACTTATTTTGAAAACAGAAATATACCATTGCAGTTTCACGTTTGGTATTCATTTCACATCTTATGCATAATTATTGTAATGCTCAGTGGAGGCTAGTTACAAACTTCAGTTACATACTTAGCATTTTTTTATATTTTATATAGAAAAAGCTATGTTGCACATTTTTATGCCACTGAAAAACACACCTTGCAGATTCAATCACATATTTTTAGTTTATCTGCTACAGATTATGTAAGACTAAAGTGCAGTTCAAGCATGTTACAGAATACAGACTGATTCAGAAAGGTGTAGCAGATTCACAGTTATTGTTAAATACCACACACACACACACACACACACACACACACACACACACACACACACACACACCTCTCTCTGGGCAAGAAATCTGGACAAAAACCATAAAGAAGTGGAACAAAGGCCTAGAAATAAGGACAATTTTTAAATATTGCTCTTACAAACTTAGGAAGGTGATAGAATAACAGATTTTCCATTAGCAAGAATTATCAGAAGGATATGAAGTCTAAAAATCAAATGTCTCTCATTATTTACTAACTTCAGTCTTTAAAAATTTGCCACTAATTTGCCAGAAAACCATAATTATATGAAAAAAACGGACCACAAATATGAGGCCAAAATCAGGGCATTCTGTGAAAATCAGTACAGTTTAGTGACATGACAAACACACACACACACACACACACACATTTTATATATATATATATATATATATATATATATATATATATATATATATATATATATATATAAAACAAAACTGAAACAAGGAAGTCTCCCACCAAACTACCAAAGTGCAATGTTATAGAAAAAATGCAGCAGAAAACACCACCACCACCACCAACATGGCCAGGTTATTCTCTTTTCTGTTTAGAACCAGATAGCTCAGTGCAGAGTTCGATGAGACATAAAAAATGATTAAAATAGCAATAACTTTAATAAAACAAATACTGATAATAACATAAGATAAGTTAATGCTCTACTCAATAACTAGCCTGAATGTCATTCTGATGGTGTAGCAGATTCACAGTTATTGTTAAATACCACACACACACACACACACACACACACACACACACACACACACACACACACACCATGAAGTGAGACCAACATAACGACTCCTACACACACAATATTACTCACCAAGACCCCATGAAGTGAGACCAACATAACAATCCTCCTCCCGCTTCGACCAACGTGTGCATACATCCCGCTAATCCAATCCTCCGCTTCCCGCTCGGAAAGCATTTGAACTACATGTGCGGTGAGTGAGCTCCATTCCGACTGGATGAGCTGACGTTGACCGGAAATACATGTGCGGTGACTGGCTGCCCTGATGAGCTGACGTCATCGTGCAGTAAAGCGCGAAATGTGAAAAAAAAGAAAAGTGAAACTTTAAAACGCTACCCCCCCTTCTACATAAGTTGTACTGAAATCAGTACAGTGCGTATGCCTCCCGACGTCCCTGATGGTGATAATGGTGGAATCATCGGCGTATTGCATGAGTGATAACTGAGGGCAGGATGTGGATAATCGATTGGTGAAGATATTAAATGGTAGTGGGCCAAGGACTGATCCTTGAGGTGCATCCATCTTGACAGGAAGAGCAGGAGATGTGGCAGATAGCCATTTAACTGATTGAAATTAGTCATTGAGGTAACTAGCAAACCAGGAGATAGTGGAGGTGGATAGGTTTAGTTCTGAGAGCTTGTTCAGAAGGAGGGGGTGGGAGACAGTGCCATATGCCTTAGAGAGATCTAGAAATATGCATGGGACAAGTTTGTGTTGGTCTCTAGCTAGAGATAGGGTGTTTACAAAAGAAATGAGGGCAGTGGAGGTACTATGTTTAGGGCAAAAGCCATGTTGTGTGGGGGTGAGTAGGTTCTCTTGCAAGAGGAAGTGAAGGGTTTGTTTGTGTACACATTTCTCTAGTATTTTAGAAAGAGGGGATAGAATTGCAATAGGCCTGAAGTTGGCAAGTTCTGAGGAGTTACTTCCCTTGTGGATGGGTAAGGTGTAGAATTGTTTCCAGATTGTGGGTACTTTAGATTCAGTAATCGAATGGTTGATAGGTATGGAGATGGGAAGGGCAAGAGAGCTAGCAGCTTTCTTGAGAAAGAGTGGGGGTAAATTATCTATGGAGGGAGAGCAATATTTAAGCTTTAGAAGCAAGGATTTAATGTAGTTTGTAGATACAGCTTTCAAAGAAAGGATCTGAGAGGATTTGGAGGGAGAAGGAGGTTCATGGTGGCTGTTAGCTTTTGGGTTGGAGTTGGCTTGGAGTGTTAATTTGTTGATAGTGTCGATGAAATAAGAATTAAAGTTAGTAGCATTTTCCCGGGGTGTGCTACTCAGGCATGGCTGGGAGGAAGATAGGTTACCAGGATGCGGAATTTGGTTGCTGGAATGCCAGAATTTCTTTGGGTTAGTTAAGTGTGCAGTTGAAGGCTTGTTATAGAAGTTCTTCTTGTCACTATGGATGGATTTCTTCATTAGGTTGCGGAGTTCTTTATAATGTTGGAGGTGGGACAGCAGTTTGGTTTTAGACCAGATCTTCCAAGCATTGTCTCTTTTTTGCATTAAGGAGGAGATGGTGAGTGTTAGCCAAGCAGATATGATAGATTTTACTCTAGCAGTACTCAAGGGGGCAAAGGAGTTGAATATGTTAAGGAAGATGGAATTGAATTTTAATACAGCATCATCTAGGAGTAGGTGTCTAAGGAAGGACCAGTTAATGGCTGAGAGATGGTTGCTAAACTTATCAGAGTCAAAATTGGACAGTTTGCAACATGTTATGAACTTATGTGGTCTGGTGTAATGTGGTGTGAACTTAAGAACTTTGACTGGGCAGTGGTCACTGAGAGCATCAGGTAGTGTTTCTGAGAAGTGATATTTATGGGGATGAGGGACTAGTATCCAGTCAAAAGGAGAGGTGGAATTAGTAGATTTATTAGTGTGAGTAGGAGTAGAGATTAATTGGGAGAAGCCATGTAAATTAATACAGGAGCTAGGAGTATCTGAGGAGAGGGACAGCCAATTAATGTTGACGTCACCCAAGATTATGGTTTCATTAGGTAGGTGTTGAGTAAGCTAGGAGAAAATATTTTCAAGTACAGGGATATTGTCACCAGGGAGTATATAAATTGCAGCAATAGTGATTGTGTTGTGGGCATTAATTTTGCGGTTAGCAATTAGCAGTTCAGCTGGTGGGGTGGAGAGGGTGGGGATAGGTAGGGGGTTTACTGTAAGGTGGTTAGAGAAAATGATGGCCACTCCTCCACCTTTGTTCTGGGATCTATCAAGTCATAAGATGTTGTATCCTGGGAGTGGGAAGTCTGTGTCAGGAATGTGGAGTTTTAGCCAAGTTTTGCAGAGAGTTATGATAAGGGAGAGTGATGGGACATCCAGGCTTGAAATTCACTGACTTTATTGATTATACTTCTGATGTTCATGGAATACAAAGAAAGATGTTTTTTTGGAATTCTGGGTTGAGGAGAGGTAGGGTACTTGGGCATAGAGGCAAAGGAAGAGGGAGTGTCAGGTCCAGGGTTGAAATGGATGTCTCCAGACAGGAGCAGGATAGAGTGAGTAGGAAACGGGTTGTGAGGAGAGGGAGAAGGAAATAAAATTTCACCTTACTTTTAGTGGAGAATGAGGGGTAAGAGGGAATTTTTATTCTAAGAAGATGGAGAGTTGAAGAAGGGGTAGTTGGGGCTATTAGAAATGAGTGTGGGAATTGTGGAATAACTAAGGTATAGATAGAGGTTGGTGATGGGTGGTGGAGTTTTAACTGAGTATAGTAGGAGGGGAAGTTATATAAAAGGATTAGGGTAGAGGTAGAAAGGAGGGACAGAAAGAAGTAAATTAGCATAGTGGAGAATGGGCTAGGTGGGATGGAAGTAGGTCAAGCAGAAGGTGAAGAGGAACTACCTGGATAAATACAGATAGTTTTTTTTATTATATCTAGTAACTAAATAACTAGTAATTTTTTAGAGAGTAATAATGTTTAGAGAGATGGGAATAGAGACAATAGGTAGTAATCCCAGAGTAGCAGGAGAATATTTGTAATTGACTTGCTAAGGTGAATAAGATTGGAGTGTCCAGGTAGTTAGGCTGAGAGTGGCCAGACGGAGGGAGTGGGGTGAAGGGAAGGGGCAGAAGTGAAGTGGAAACGGGATTAAATATAAAGGAAATGGAGCTCAGGTGGGTGGGAATGGGGGTAGGGGAGCAGAGTAAGCCTGAGCAAAGTGAGGGCAAACAGAGGGGACCGGGCCTGAAGAACTTCACATGTGTCAATTCTAGAAAAAAAAAACAATCAGCAACTACAAAGCAAGGTAAATATCCAATGCATCTAAGAACCTTAAGTCAGCACAGAAGGCAAGAATGCCAGCAAGACCAGCTCAAAGTCAGTAGTGAAGGGGCCAGTTGCAGGTTAAGGTTGGTGTTCTGCGTATGTTTTTTAGCAAATAGATTGCTGAAAATGGGAAAGACAGTTAGGGGTAAAGGTGGGATAGCTTTAAATGAGCATAACAGAAATGTGAGCAGCTGCTGTACCTGGCATTTTGCTTACAAATATTGTAAACCAGGTTGCTCAAATCAACTTTTAAGAACTAATATATTAAAACAGGGGTTTTCAGTTACAGTGGATAGACATTTTGCACATAAGAACACCTACATTAGCTCAGTACACGCAGACACCTTAATCTTTAGCAGGACGATCAGCGGCTTTCCAGCTCTCAGTGACGTATTTACTAAATGACCGCACATTACTGTAGAAATGGGAGCCCTGATGACAGTTGAGAGCAGTCACTACACCTAAAAGTACAGATAAAATACTTTATTATTGTGATAATGCATTGTATGTCACATATGACGGTACTGATTTTATCTCTTTGTTTTCCTTTCACCCCAACCCTTATCTCTCATTTTTCTTTTTTGGTTTCTGTGTGTTGTCAAAACATTTCCATGTCATCCATCTGTGAAAATCACAAAGTGTTTTACAGCACAGGGAGTTAGGCCAACCTCAGTGACTCAGCCTGCCCCCACAGCACTGGCTCTGGCACTGACGCCCAGCACATCTGGGAACCAACCTGGCAGTACTGCCTCTGCTGCTCCTTCACTACTTGTACCCTCAGGTAGTATTACCCTGGCAGCTGGTGCTGTGGCACCCTCCTAGAGTACTGATGGAGGTGGATATTTTATCACCCACCAGGGGATGCCATAGTTGGTGCATAGGGTTGTGCACAATACTACTGGTGCCCACCTACACCAGATGTAGAGGCTGCTCTCCCTTAAGAGACCAGTGGAGTAAGGGGGTGGTGATGACAGTTCAGCAGGTGAAAACTAGATTCTCACTGTCCCCATGTTTGATGGGCATGGGCATCTGTTGTCCCTTCCTAACCCCAATCATGGTGTCCCCAACCTATCATGTCCCTCACCATCTCTGTGTCTTGTCTTGTTTGTCCTGTTTGTGTGCATCTGCTTCCTCACCTACCCTACTTTACTGACCCAGAAAAACCTATGCCCCTTAACCAACATTCCTCTCTTACAGAAGTAAAAAGAAAAAAACGGGCACCCCCCCAAAAAAAATATTCCATACTTAGCTCTCCACTTCACACACATCTTCTTGACACACTTGATTTGTTCCAATTGGCTATACAAAATGATTGCATTGTCGTCACCCCTCTTTGTTGAGGTGACAGTCCACATTTAGCTTATATTCTGTACATATTTTCATTTTACACTGTCAAAGTGGATAGCTATGGTTCTTTCCTCTCTCACTCCTGCACATTCCTATATTCCTTTCCTTTTATTGGTCCCCCCTGCTTACCCCCCATTTCACCACTTTCCTATCTACCCCATTTTAGCACAGTGAATCTGGTAAAAAATTAGAATCAAACACAGCATACATAAGAAGAAAAAAAGCAATGGAGCCCTTCATGTTTTGGCCTCTGTGTTTGCATAGAGTTTGGCATCACACACCAATGCCAAGTGAAAGTGGATGGCTCTTTAAAGATGCGGTTACCTCTGCACAATGCTGCTTAAACATGCTGCTCTGAGGTAACACACAGTTAATGTAGACTAAATCATTATTTCATTATATTATAAGTACTTATTTAAAACTAATACATGCACTTGGATTTGAACCCTATATCACCTGGGCTTGAAAACAAACCTGTCAATGCATTTACACCTGCTTCCACAGAATCAGCTAAGTAGCTGGTGTGTTTCATACATTCAATACTTAGAACTTTCATAATTTTAGCAATAAGGCTCATGTTTGCTCACCACTTAACAGAGAAAGCAGTAAAAATGTGTATCTCTCATGCGCAAACACTTTGTCATCAATTGCGCAAATCTGCTGCTTGGCAGTACCCTATGGAAAGTTCACAATAGCATGTATTACTTATGTTTACTGTCCATTTAGTTGTCATCCCATGAAATTACATGTAAAACCACAAACAAAGGTAAGGAATGTTTTAAGGAAAGAAGACATATTTACACTGCAGCAATCTGTTACTTCTATGCAGGTACTACAAACTTAGTATCTCAGTACTTTTTCACAAATATATCAACTACACTACAGAAATACATAGCAAATGCTTTGTTATATACCATACATTTATAGTAATGGGACAGTTGCTTGCAAATAGTTTGCAAACCTGTCCTTTTAAGGTATACCTGCACATTGGAAACACAACAGCAAATGCTACACTTTGCACACTGATCAATGTGGTAACATGTAGATCTTTAATATCTTGACAGTTATACATGGCTATCTATTTCAGACAGGCCTCCCAGCATCTTCTATCCAACATCCAATGATGATGTTATCATCCATAAATTGTCATGCAGCTTCATAAAAATCAGACTTGTGCAGTGGCACTTGTGTTAGGTCATCAGCTGTAAACTATTCTCCAACACTATAAAAGCTAGAATTGTGCTATGGCACTTATGTTAAGTACATAACACTTAAATTAAAGTGCTACGTCGGTAAATAGGTAGTTTTAGAATGATATGTGAGTCCACAACTATTTCCAGCACTCCTTGGAACATCTTGATGTAGCATACAATAACTATGCTATCCTGTGTAACATGCAATCTGACACTATTCAAGACAAACCTGTGCTGTGGCAGTAACATTAACTACTGTGTTTGCAATGTACTTTAATTACACATATAGGTATTCCAATCTGACAGCAAGGTACTTGCATGTCTATACATACAACTACCATTTATGAGACAAATTTACCCAGGGATGTGGCTCCACATCCATGCCCTGCAGTCCTCACAACATGTTCTCCTCAGCATACAATGATGTTGTCATACTCCATATACTGCGATGTGACTGTGTTACAGTCACATATATGTGGTGTTGTTACAGTGACATTGCATGACATCCATATTCTGTGCCTATATACATATAATGTTCATATCAGGCCCAGTGTATTGCTGTGTGCTTGGTTGCTGGTGCATTATGGTCATTGTGTGATCTTTGGAATAGCTCTTCATTAGACTACCACTTGAGGTACCATTCACGAGCCCCACACATCCTCCTTTGTCCTCTGGCCACATGATATCCTTCCTGAAGAAGAATGAACCATGTCCTCATGTCAAATATGCATGCACACATCATGAAGCAGAGTCCTTCCATGAGCCTATGCAAAACATCCCATGATTACTGCATGTGTGATTGCTAAGTCTGTCATGGTGTGGTGCACGTCACATATGGACAGTGGCAGAATGTAATGCAATCCAAGTATACACATACGCACAATAGTCTTACTATCTTCCATGATGTACATACAGGCATTTTTGCTTTCATTTTGTAATAATGGCTAGTATTTCATGTGATGTTGGCCATCAGATTAATATTGTCTTAAGACCCTATGATCACTTGACATGTTAATGTTGCTGTCATTGACATATGCTTTATTGAGGTGCGGATGTATATGACGGTATTACAATCTGTGATTTATTTATTTTACATTTGTTTACCAGGAAAGTCCAACTGGACAAAATATCCTTTTTCATCAGAGGCCTGGGAAGAAATGCTCCTCATTTATAAATAACCATAAGATACATATAGAATGTACACATAAAATATTGATTCAATCTCAGATACAAGTACAAAATGAAAAATACATGTTATACATTTCACTGATACAATCATATATTCTAGATATGATACAAAGAATAGCAGTACTGTGATTGAAGTAGAAAACAAGCAAGTTAAGTACACATATGATGTGATGTGAGCTAATGTATTAATAACCACTGCTGCTATTGCATTACATGCTACATTCTATGACAGCTGTAGTAATATGCCCCCTGAGAACTGTTGACATAGGCTCATAGTTTCATAGGAGGTTACGAAGCTAGCAGTCCTACAGCCCTTATGAGCCTAGCCATGTTCATCACAAGTAACACCAATTGTCCTTGTTAGGTGGATGAAATTTGCAGAGTGAGTCTATGGTCAACATAAACTACCCTGTCCATGAGGGACATGGGTGCCACCCCTGAGGTGAGTTTGCGGTCTCCCATCTATTTGTCTAGGATGAGCTTCAATAGGGACAGTGAGGATTTCTGCTTCACATGTTTTGGAAGTTTAGATTGTCATTAGATTTGTGGATGTGCAGCATTTACATCAGTGCGGGATCAGAGTCTGCCCTGTAGGCCAGGCACAAGTCACATCTCAGAAGCCAGTTTGAAACAGAGTACAGTAACGGGGCTTACAGTCTATCCACTTATGTTGTGGCATGGTTTAGAGACCCTATATGTTCTTGTTGAGAAACCCCTATGGTCTCTGCAGCTGCTGCAGGTGTCTGGTGAGGTATATGCAAAAGGGAGGATTGTATTCTATTAATGTTCTGCTGAGGGTCGAGTACATTGATGTTATAACATCCTCAGACCTGGATGCAATGACCTTGCTTATGTGATGCACAATGTAGAAGACTTTCCTTACCACTATGAAAATATGTTGGTCAAAGTTCAGCTTGATATCTACCTGAGTTCCCAGGTCTTGCAACATTGGGTTAGAGCTTGGGGGGGGGGGGTGTTCTCTATAGATTGCTTAGTAAGCAACCTGGGAAGTTATCCGATACCAATGAGACTGTGCTTTTGCCTTGGAGAGTGATGATATGACCTGATCTATAGAGATACTTGGCAGAGGACTGTTGTCAGGTATTTATTTATTTATTTATTATTTATTTTACATTTGTTGACCGGGTTTGTCCGACTGAGCTAAGTAGCCCTTTTTCAGAGAAAGCGTGGGGAGGAAAGCTCCACATGTTCTACAGATCATCATTTACAACAATAAGTAAATAATCAAAAACTGGTTTACAGAAAATATTCAAAGCAACTTATACATGAAAAACAGGAATTTACTACAGTAAACTAATCATTATGTCTGCCAGATTTAGAATCCAACATCATTCAGAAGGACTAACAATAGTTTTGTCACCAGACATAAAATCTTACATTATGCAGATAAGAATGTATGTAATGTGCTTAGGCTAGAGAAGTTACTATGAGACAAGGTCTAGTAAGTTAGAGAAAGTTACATATGTTGGGAGCAGCTAGAGGTGTGCAGTTAGGGTTAATAAGCTGTTTAAGGGGGTGGGTGCAGAGGCACGTCCATTGTCTTAACAGGTATTCTTTAGTGGTTACCTTGAATTGACTAAGTTGCTTGAGTGACCTGATCTCTAGTGGGAGTTTGTTCCAGGCCTTGGAAGGATTATAGCTATAGAGAATGCATTCTTTCTTAGTTTTAGATTTGTGGATTTGTAGCAGATCTAGGTTAGAGCACCGGAGGGATCTAGCAGGTGAATAGTGGGAGATAACAGATGATAGGATAGGACAGTAAGAAGGCTGAAAAAGGATAGAGTGGATGAATTGAAGGAGAAGAAGCTGGTGAGGTAGTTCTAGCCAGTTAAGGTGTTTGAGTGAGAGACAGTGATGTGACTTGTAAGTTTGATGGGCTGCAAATTTGGCTATCTTGTTGTAGGTAGATTGAAGTTTGGCAAGGAGTGTGGAGTTGAGGCAAGTAAGAATTTGAGACCCATATAATAGACTGTGTAGGAGGTAGGTATAAGAGAGAGTTACTTTAGCTTCACTGGTGAGAAACTTTTTGTTGTGGTAGAGAAGCCCTAGTTTCTGATGAGTTTTCTTGATACAATTGTTAATGTGTAGATTGAATTTAAGTTGGTCGTCAATGAGGACACCAAGGAGTTAAGTGCTAGTTTCCACCTTAATGTGTGTGTTATTGAGGGATAGGATTGTGAAAGTGGATTTAATGTGGTTGCATTTAGGAAGAAAAAGTAGTAGCTTAGTTTTTTGGGGTTAAGGATAAGATGGTTATTAGCGAACCAGTTTTCTGCTGAGTTAAAGGAAATCTGTGTTGCAGAGATGAGTTCAGAGGGAGAGTCAGCAATAGTGATGACAGTAGAGTCATCAGTGTATTGGACCAGTGATGACTGAGGATAGGAAGAATAAAGAAGATTAGTGAAGATGTTGAAAAGTAGTGGACCAAGGATGGAACCCTGAGGGACACCCATTTTAACTGGAAGAGGAGGAGAGAGTGCAGATTGCCACTTCACTGCTTGAAATCTGTCAGTGAGGTAGCTGGAAAACCATGCAACAGTAGCAGGGGAGAAGTTAAGCTTGGTTAGTTTGTGCAGAAGGAGAGGGTGAGAGATGGTGTTGGTACCCCTCCTGTTTGGCATATATTTCTCAGAGATACAGGCAAGCACAGGAGGGGTATGGCTGACTAGGTTTGCAGATGACTGCAAACTAGGGGCTATAATTGACTCTCTGGCTGACACAGACAGTCTCCAAAAGGGTCTCACTGAGACAGATATCTGGTGCCAAAATCATGGCCTCAAGCTAAATGCCAAAACGTGCATAGTCATCCCCTTTGGAAAAAACAAAGCACACACAAACTACCAGATAGGTGGTAGTCCCCTA
Source organism: Protopterus annectens (assembly GCF_019279795.1). Taxonomy (NCBI): domain Eukaryota; kingdom Metazoa; phylum Chordata; order Ceratodontiformes; family Protopteridae; genus Protopterus; species Protopterus annectens. The sequence goes on along the minus strand of NC_056748.1, from coordinate 42,421,384 downwards.
AATATGGAAGACATAATAAGGAATCTGGGGACCCAAGTAGATAGTAATCTCACCTTTGATAATCACATTGCCAAAGTGGTTAGAAAATCCTTCTATGTGGCCCACCTAATCACAAAAGGGTTCACATCCAGATCAAAAGAGGTCATTGTGCCCCTCTACTCATCACTCATCAGACCCATCATAGAGTACAACGCCCCATTGGGGATATACCTTACAAGATACCTGCAACAGCTAGAAAATACCACAGAAGTACCTCACCAAGAGGATCACTGGCCTCAAACAGATGCCCTATGCAGCTCGACTGAAGAAACTCCAGCTGTACTCGGTTGCATACCGCCTTCTCAGAGGTGATCTCTGCCTGACATACAAGGCCATGTCCAACCCAGAATTGATGGACATGGTCCACCTAAAGAAAACCTTATCCACTCGAGCCACACACTCTAGGGATCTAAACCTCACCACAACAATAAACAGGACATGCTGGAGGGATAGATTCCTGTCCCAGAGACTTCCCATGCTTTGGAACAAGATTCCAATCTACATTAGGCAGAGCTCCTAGCTAACACTCTTCAAAAGAAACCTTGACGAGTGGATGGAAAACAGAAAGTTTACCCTGGGGATCACTTCAGTGGCATTGCTGGACAAAACCGAAGGTGACGGGGGAGGGGTCATGATCCCGAGGCTTGTGGATGGCCCGAGCAAACTGCAAAGAGAAAAGAGTGTGAGCAGAAAGTGAATAGTTCTAGAAGAAATGGAGACAAACTGGGAGAGAGTACAGGATATTAGTCAGAGAGTGATGGAAGGATTATCAGAAGTACAGGCTGAGAGATACTGGATCCCCCTTGACTGACACCAGAAGCTAAGCCAATTGTTGATGTCAACCATGTCTTGTTTATACTGTGGCATCATCCTGGGTGCTAGTGCATTCTACATATGCATTCACTGTGCAGCCTGTACTCTATAATATTGACATGTAATTCAGTTGTCTTCAATGATATGCCATCATCTGTTGTACATTGCCATGTTTCACTTGTCCTCTTTCCCTGTGTTCATTCCTACAAGTCATCTGTGTGTCCCTATTCAATACACACACTATGCTATTACTGTTTATATATAATGCAGTCTATGTACCCTTACTGATCATTTACACAACCTTTTGAATCAGGTGTCCAGGATACTGTGCACTGTACAGACTGTCTTGTGATGTGTTGGAAATATATACATTGCTGTATTAATAACCCTGGTAATCACTGTGGCATTTTGCACAATCACTCAGACCTAGTTTGCCTGGAGGTAAGCAGGTTTACATGTCTGCTGCTGTTTGTGTTGCTTTACATGGTTTCCTGGCTATCAATACTGTTGACACGACACCACATCTGTTTACAAGTATATGTGGTATGTAGCATGAATATGTTCACCGCACAAACACTTAAACTCCATGTTGGCTTCGGGGTAAGCCTATACAGAGTTTATTGACTCCCCAAAACATATGCCTGTAGAGTTTTACAAAGCATGTTATTGGAAAATTAGGCAGAAATTTTCATGAGTATGCACAAAGTCATAAAATCAGAAGCCATATGGCAGAGTGTAAGAGCTGAGATTGGAAAGACAAGAGATAGGAAGACTTAGATTATCTGTTTCTGCCAGGTTGTGGGGGGCACACACATAGTCTGCCATGGAGGTAAGTGAGGCAGAAGGGCCTGGACGAAGTTTGGTTTGGATTTGATTGGTCTTTTTATAGGCAAGCAGTTCTATAAAAGTGGTGCCGCATGGGGGGGTACTGAAACTTGCCAAGTGACTTTTGTGTTTTAATGACTGTCATTCATCTGGTCAGGAAAAAACAGACGAACAGTCATGGGTTCTGTTCAAGTAGTTTTTTTGTACACAAACACATCAGGATAGAGGCTTTTAACTTAAACTTAAATAAAGTTATAAACTGACTGCCACATTCATATATGCTCACACACTGGCTGTTCTCTCAAAATGGCACTGCTGCCTCTGCACGTGCTCAGTATTTATATTGTGTGTGCATCACTTAGAAATGTTTCTTAAAGTTATGACACACTACATCCTCCCCCTTTGAAAAATTGTTCATGCAAAAATGATACTGAATGACACCCAACTGTACAAATTAATCTTTTGTCATGCTATTATACAAAAGAGTAAAATCCCATGACTGGAAGAACTCCCTGGTCAGCTGCAGTAAGAAGCTGAGATCCCTCGTAAAATCCTCCAAAGCTAGTTATGAAAACAAAATCGCCACTGATTCTAAAGACAACCACAAAGTATTCTATATCTATGTCAAGAATCTCAATGGCAACACTCAGATCTACTCTGAGTTACAGCACAATGGCACTAAATATACAGAACCAACTGATATTTCCAACATCCTGGCAGATAGGTTCAGTGCTAACCCCCCCCCACCCCCTAAAGGGCCCATCTCTATACTAGAAGAATGCAACGTTCCTGTAATCTCTGCTGCACGGGTAAAAATCACACTCTCCAAAGCAAAGAACACAGCATCCATGGGACCTGACAACATCCCAGGCTGCATTCTACATGAACTACAGAATGAACTGGCGCCCCACCTAAGCACCATATTCAATCATAGCCTCACCTCAGGCTTTGTGCCCACTGAATGGCACACAGCGACGGTTATCCCACTCCACAAAGGGGAAGCCACCACAGACCCTGGGAACTAGCGCCCCATTAGCCTAATGAGCCTGGTCTGCAAGGCTATGGAACATATCATCATGGAACCTATAAACAAAGACATTGATAATCTCCAAACTCTGGACCCCACCCAGTTCAGGTTTGTAAAAGGCAGATCATGCCTCCTAAACCTGATTGCCTTCTTTGAAGCAGTCACCAAAGCCGTAGATGAGGGTAAGGTGGTTCACACAGCCTGTCAGGTGCCAGGATCCACCATATAACCCACGCACTCAGGTCACTCCACAACAATTACAAATATGACTCTGTGATTGTCAGGCAACTGACAGTGACCTTCTCCTTGTTTAGCCTGGTGAGTGGGACATCAGTGTGCCTGACTATAGAGTCACCTATGACTAGTGTGTTGGGTATGTTGGTTTGCCTTATGGGCTGTGGTTGAGTGGCACACTGAGTCTGTGGGCTATGTGTCATTTGGGTTGTGTTGGTGGTGGGAGGTTGCTTGTGTTTCTGCTTTGGAGGTCTCTGTTGCTTGAGCAGATTATTATTGAGAGCCTCTGCGAATGTTTTTGTGTTTTTATGTGTGGATTTTGTAGGTGTAGGTTTAGTGGGACTATGTGATGAGTGTGGTGTGGTGCAAGTGTTTACCTTCTCCTCTTGACTATCAAGTTCAGTCTTGGTTGGAGAGAGCTTTACCTCCAGTTTGGCTAGATAAGTGCATCTCTCACAGGTTGTAGTGTTGGGAAGTAGGAGGAGAGAGTTGTCTGTGTAAATGAGGCAATTGCTACATTGCCCCAAGATGCCCAGATTCATCAGATAGACAGGCGAGAACACTGGGAGCTGACCCTTTGACATACCTGAATAAAAAAATATTTTCCTCTAGACAAGTGAGGAAAGTGAGTACAAGAGCTGTTTTTCTCTAAGCAAGTGAGTACCAAAACTGTTTTCCCTCTAGGTAATTAAGAAGGGTGAGTGCTGTAGTAATTTGTAGTTTATTTAGTGCTTACAACAAGTTCTGAACAAGTGCTGAGCACGGATAAGCAAATTCAAGTGCTAAAACTAAGAATCTGGATCTGGATCTTGTTGTAGATAGGCTACCTAGTGCTTACCACTCCCACTGATAAGCTAGAAGGCTTCCCTCCAACACAGAAAGGTTTGGGGGCACAGAAGCTTATAAACAGTCCTGGATACAGCAAATCTGTATCTGGACTAAACTAGTTACAGGGAATAAACCCTGACCCTACTGAGTATCTGAGACTTCTCTGTAGGTCATGCATAGATCACCTCTCAGCAGCTTGCAGGAAACTTGAGTGCAGTGACAAGTGCATAAACACATACTAATGAAATCACATTCCTTAAAAACAGTAACCAGCCAATCAAAACAAAACATCAATTAGCAGTTGCAAATATTTAAAAAAAAATGTCATTATAAAGTTACAAGTAAAATAAGAGTAAAATAAATATAATACACAGTCCAGAGTGAACATATTAATTAGATATTTTGAAACCTCATAGTCTAAATATTCAAATATAAAAGGATATTTTAAAATGAAATGACATAATGTCTATTCTTAAACCCCTAGTTTGAAGTTACATAATAGTATCAAACCAATACTTAAGAATAGACTGGATGACAGATAACAAAACATAGCATATCCAAGGCCTTTGACAATATCCCCCATTCATGTCTTATAGTGAAAATGTCCCATCTGGGAATTAAACCATATAGTACTAGCTGGATAGATAACTGGCTCACCAACAGAACATGCACTGTCAAAGTTGGGACTGCACCCCACCACCAGCCACTTATGAAGGGAATACCCCAAGGATTTCTGCTGGGACATCAAGCGTGTGGAAACTATTTCCCTGAAGCACAGGCAAAGGCAGGTGGCTTGTGGTTTGCCACATTTGCAGATGAATGTTAATTGGACACACTCATATAGATTGCACAAGGATGATAACATTAACACAGAAAGGGCTGACAGGGACAAATGATTGGTGCCAAACTCACAGACTGAACCCTGCAACAAACAATGTCTCAATGTTACCTTTGGCAATGAAGTACTCCTGCTAATTATGATATATATAGCACCCCTCTCAGCTCAAACACAGTGTTGTGAGACTTGTGAACATGTTCATAGTAATCTTCACTTTAATCACTATGTGTCCATACTGGTGAGACGCACATTCTGCATTGTGCATATCATACATATGAACATCGCATCCAAGACCAGGGAGGTCATAGCTCTGTTGTACTTCACCCTTATCAGACCTCTTACTGAGTACAAGGCTCCATATGTCTGTATCTCACCAGATAACTGCAACAAAATAGAGGTCTGTGTCTGGGAGAATGCAGGTTCTCCAAACATCACATACATGGAAAGACTACAAGACCCATCACTGTACTCAAGTTTCCTGCAAGCTGATGAGAGATGACCTATGCATGACCTACAGAGAAGTCTCAGACCCTGCCCTACAGGAAATGCTGGACATCTGAAAATCAAATGGGACAGGAGTAACTTGGGCCAGGGTTCTCAACCTAGCCTGTGACAGAAACAGAACATGCAGGGGAGACAGATATATCCACCAGCGACTCACACTCCTCTATTATAGGACCCCACTGCATGTGAAGCAGTGCTCCTCAATGACCCTGCTCAAGCACAACCTTCACTACTGGTTGGGTGATTGTAAAGTCACCTCTGGGCTAGCACCTATGTCCTTCAGAGACAGGCTCAGTTGTTGCTGCTTACAAACTCTGCTAACAATGACCATCTAAATATGCTTAATAAGGGTACTTGGGTTTTTACAAAGCTAGGCTTCTATTACCTCATGTATACTAACAACCATATACTCATAAAACGTACAAGTACAATATGTGAGAGATGTACCTATGCAATGAATGTAGAACAAATGCTCTCTCTCTCTCTCTCAGGTAACAGCAAAGCAGATATCAAACAGGTTGTCAACACACACTTCACCTCCTCAGCATATCAAGTGCACAACACATAACCCTGCATACTCAGAGGTAGTCATTAGAAGCTTACCATAAGAGCAGGGACCTCACAAATGCAAACCTTCTGCATACATTACAGTCCTAATGAAACCCACTACACATAAAAAAGTATCTGTCACCCATTAAGCTCTTAAGCAAAACATGTGAAAACCAATGTCTTGGTCATAGGTGAATCCATAGTGAGACACACAGATGTCCCCATCACCAGGTTGTACAAGGAGAAAGTTGTGGTCAGCTGGCTCTGCAAAGTCATGTACATACTCAAGTCTCTCAGCAACAACCACAGTTACACCTCTGTCATACTCCATGCTGGAATAAATGACTTGAGATGTACCTCACTGGACTATATGAAGACAGATGTGACTGACCTCTTAGATTATGTGTCCCAGACAGGTATGTCCATAGCCCTAAGCAGCATTTGACCTTCACCCAGGATGATGTCTCAATACAAATAAAAGAATTATCGACTTCAGCAATTGGCTTAGCTACTGGTGTCACTCCAGGGGGATCCAGTAGCTGTAAGGCTGGGATGATATGATCGACAGACCATGCTGCTTTGCCATGGATGGTCTTCATCTGTCACCTCTTGCCTTTTGGTTACTGGCCAAGGTACTTGCCTCCCTCATAGTGACTTTTTAGGCAATGGCATGAGAACAAAGTTCCTTATGTAAAAATATCCTCAAAAGACAAACTCAGTGTTATGCTGCTTAATGCTAGGAGTCTAAATCAGAAACTGCACTCAATGGAGGCACTTCTTACATGGGAAGATGTTGATGTTTGTGCGTCACAGAGACATGGTTTAGGGCCACAGAGAGTACTCCAGCCATGAAAGGCTATAATGCCTTCCACATGTTCAGGCTGCAAAATGAACATGAAAGAACCAAAGGATGAGGTGTAGTCATCTTAATAAAAGAAAAGTACACCTCAAGACTGGTTAAGCAGTATGACTCCCTAGAATTACTCCAAGACCAACTAACTGTAGGAACCCCCCCCCCCTTCATGTCATTGTTAGATACATGTCCACTAATATGAACCATATAAACCACAAAGTGCCTTCCTGGACCTACTTGAGTCACTCAAAATACAGCCAAACACCCTAGGCATGGGTCACTGTAACTTTCCTTCCATCGATTGGGATACATATGTGAGCTCAAACATGCTTGCCTCTGCAAAGTAAGCTATAGCCTAATTGATGGCATGTATAGTTTCAAACCTACTGCCACCTCTGACAGTAAAGACTCCTATACAGAGGTGTACACAAATGCCCTGTATAAACACCTTTACAAGTGTTATTGACTTAACTGTACCACAAAGGATCAAAATTTGATCATGAAAATTAAGCCACCCTAGCATAAATAGATTATACAACAAGAGAAAGAAACTGATGTCCAGTAATGAAAGGAAACAGTCTCAGCAGAAGAACAACTTCCATAGCTTGAACAAGCAAATTGGACATCTTCTAAAGTCCTCTAAAGCTAAGTACAAAACTAAATTAGCATCAGTCATAGGTGGGGAATCCACCTCTACCAGCAGACCTGTTAGCAGTGGTGTCTCATGAGGGTCTGTGCTGTGTCCCCTAGTATTTGGAATGTATTTCTAGAAAACGAGGTGAAAAAAGATGGCATGCGTCTCAACAAGTTTACTGACGACTGCAAACTGGGTGCAATCATTGACTCCCCAAACTATGCCAATAGACTACAAAATGTGCTTACATAGATAAATGATTGTTGCCAAAGCCAGAGACTTAAAGTTAATCCAAAATAATGCACTATTATCCCTTTCAGGAAAGAAGTCCCTGCAAATTACAATATTAATAATATCTCCTATGTTCTAACCCAAAGGTGAGAGATTTGGGAACACAGGTTGATGGGAAACTCACCTTTGATTATCATGTGTCCACTGTGATAATGAAGGCCTTTTATGCTGCACACCTCATAAGTGAAGGCATAGCATCCAAGGCTAAGGATGTTATACTCCACTGTGCTTGTCCCTCATGAGACCAATAAGAGAGTACAATGCTCCCTTTTGCATGTACCTCACCAGACACCTGCAGCAGCTGGAGAGACCTCAGAGGTTTCTCACTAAGAAAATCCAGGGACTGCCAACACATTACCTACATGGACAGACTGAAGTCCCTGTCACTGTACTCTGTATTGTATAGACTGCTGAGAAGTGATTTGTGGTTGGCCTACAGAGCAGTATCGACCCCTGCCTTAATAGAAGTGGTGCACCTCTGCAAATCACACGGGACAAGACTCACTCGCTCTAGGGATCTTAAACTAGCCTGTGAAATCAACAGGACATGCTGGAGAGACAGATATGTCTCCCAGAGAGTGCCACTCCTATGGAACAAACTCAAAATTCATGTGAAACTGATCTCCTCAATCACCCTATTTAAGCATAGCTGGGACAATTGGATGGAAAATCATTGATTTACCTCAGGGGTTTCACATATGTTACTCCTAGACAGGGTCAACCGGTGCTGATCATGGATTTGCAGTTATGGACTACATACCTTGGTATATAAGGGAACAATGGTACAACTTTGGTAGTCTTGACAAGGTCTTAGGGCCATTAGCCTAGTAACCTCCTTTGAACCTATGAACCCAGGGCCATTATGGCAGTAGCCTCGTATGAACCTATGAAGCTATGAACCTATGCAGGCCTGCCAACATCTTGTCTCACAAATGTCCTGCTGATGTCATGTACTATACGTTCAGCTGCAGTCTTGCAAAAGTCAGATTTGTGCCATGGCACTTGCATTATGTACTGTGTTCCATAGTCTTTGTACTTAGATAGGTAGGGGTTCTATTCTCACTGCAGTCACCTTTGTGTGTGTGTGTGTGTGTGTGTGTGTGTGTGTGTGTGTGTGTGTGTGTGTGTGTGTGTGTGTGTGTGTGAGAGTGTGTGTGTGTGTGTGTGTGTGCTTTTACATGACATTACAGAGAGCCTTTTGCCACAGCATGCGGGACACTATTATTATGCTATTCTCAACATACACTGCTGATGTCATCAGCTATATCAGATGTTTGGATATGCGGTCATCTTACCAGTGCATGGTCAGACAATGGCCTTGGGGCCAGGCAGACGTCACCTCATCTTATAACAGACAGATGACAGTGACTTGGCTTTTAATCTATCCAAATATATCATGCCATTGTTTGTAGGGCCTGTGTTATCTTCCTGAGAAAGCCCTGTGGTCTCTCTAGCTGCTGCATGTGTCTGTAGAGGTACATGCAAGAGAGAGCATTATACTGTATTACAGTTCTGGTGAGGTTTGACTGCAGTGCTGTCATACAATCCTAAGATCTACATATGATGGTGTTACTTACAATATTCACCATATGTTTGTCCTGGAAGATCATAAAAGAGAGAAGTTAGAATGTAATAATACACATTGCAGTTTCTGACCTCAACACCCTTACAAGAGCAATGTTGATGATATCAACTGTGTAACATTCTAAGGTCAATATAAATCAAAGGTACAATGACCAGTTCCACAACACAAATGCAGTTATACTAAGTACTAAGTTAGCTATGCACCCTGAGCATCAGACTTAGCTTTTGTATCCCAAAATCCAAAAGATAGAAAACAAGTATAGGGCACAGTTATCATCACTTTCATGGGATGTTGTGTTGGGGGGGAGCCTGGGCTGATACAGAAGGTCAGTGAGTGTGTATGAGTAGGAAGGAGAGGAAAGCAGACATTAGGATAAAACAACAAATGGACAGTGAGACAAACTGAGTAACTGTTGCGTGTGTGTGTGTGTGTGTGTGTGTGTGTGTGTGTGTGTGTGTCTATAGGGGTTCTCCAGGTGAAATTCATGAGTGAGGCTCATGAACACAGCCCAGCTGTGCTACCTCCATGTTTTGGTCTGTTGGACAGGTGTGAGCCGTGCATGGTAGAGGTGGCAGTTCATTGTTCTTGTCACCAACCACAAGAACTGACTCTAACAGGAGTTACAGTGGCACATCCACACCCATGGTCAGATGCAGTGTTGCTACCTGAATAAGACTGATGTCTGCTGGATGAGCTCCCTTTACAGGGATGCCCAGGACCATGACCCCATGGCCTGCCACATCTGGGTGTGGACAGCAGATTCACTGATGGAGCAGTGAAACTACTGCCACTATGGGAGCATGATCAGTCACAGCCATGTTGACTGACAGCAGATGAGGATGCCATTTCCCTCCCAGTGTTGTTCCATCACAGACACCCTCATTCCAACATGCCATTCATCCAATCCAGTGAATTGTCAACATAGTGTAGGCAGTCATGCATGTCAGACTGTGTCACATCCACAACCCTGAGTATTTGTCTGGAGCACCTATGGGAACATGCCTGTGCCTCTATGATGCCCTAAACATATGTTGGGTGACACAAGAAGTGACAGTTGCACCAGGTGGAGGAGGGACAGCAGGTCCCCTCTGAGCACCCCTATCAATCCTCCTGGCACCTCACCCACACTTTGGCTATGGACAGACTCAACAGGCACTGAAGCCACAGTAGCCACACTTCCCTGATCAATGTCCTTACTCTGGACCTGTCCAATATCTGTGGGCTCAGTGGACTGGGTAGGCATAGGCCTACTGGTTGTGCCTGATGGAAGTGCAGGGGATGGCTGCATATCAACCTCTGTGTCAGATTCACCCCTTGACCATGCCTCACTTTGGCCACCATCATCATCAGAGTCTGCAGATACACTGACATCAGGTGGCACAGGGCCCACACTTTCACTGTCATGATCAGCTGTGATAAAAAGCAAGAAACACATGAATACATTTATGCCCGCACTACTATAGTGCAATATATGTTAACTGACTAACAGTATTGCCATTATTACAGACAGTACAGCAATATACACAACAGGCCTCAGATCAATATCACACACTACAATATTTCTTTAAATTGCTCAGCAGTACTGACATAGAAATATTTGGCTTACCATCCACAGAAGGCATACTACGCTATACTCCAGAGGGTCCTGTAAGAAGTTAAGCAATTAAGAGTAATACACAGGGTAATACAGTTTCCCCTGTATATGTGCATTAATCGTACTTTGAACAAGAATGTGGCTGACAACTCCAAACTAAGCTTATAACTGTAACAATCTTCAATCCCCCCCAAAAAAGGACATGTGATACAGAATTAACTTATTAATTTCAATTGTTTTACTATACAACGGTATTCAAATGTTGAGATATCAAAGCTTACCTAAAGGCTCCTCCTGGGACAGGCTTGCTGTTTCAGAAGGTGTTCCACCCACATCCTGGACATGCTGTACTGCACTCTCCTGAGAGCTGTCTAGATTTCTCAGATTGGCCAAGAACTCTTCATTGGGGGTTAGTGGTGGTTCCCTAGCAGGCCCTCCCTGGTATCATTTGGTAACAGCCCACTGCAGCTGCTTGCCTCCTTGCAGATGTTATCATAGCAGTGGCCATGTGGTGCACCTGTTCTTATGTTCTGCCATGGTCTCCCACAACATTGACATCATGAACATTCTGTTGCCATATTTGCATCCTACAGGCCATATTTACCTGTCCCCTTTCCAGAAGAAAAGAACCATGCTGCCAAAACTACATACTTGTAGATGTACTAAAAAACGACAGAAGTATAATACACATAAATATCACATAACTACAAAATAACTGTTTCCAGATAAAACTGAAAAGGTAGCCAGTCTGTATTACCCACTGGTAAAACACAAAACAGTCTAGAGGTATGAAATACTAGCATGCAGAATGCAAAACAAGGAGAGTAACAAGAGCAACATATCCTTCTTTGTGTCATAACAGTAAGTCGTCTTTGCTCCCTCCCAAAAGAACAGTCCATTCTTGTTTGTGCCATAACAGTAACTCATCTTTGCTCCCCCAAAGAACAGACCATTCTTGTGTGTGCCATAACAGTAACTCACCTTTGCACCCTCCCAAATAACAGTCTGTTGTTGTTTGTGTCATAACAGTAACTCACCTTTGCCCTCCACCAAAGCACAGTCTATGCTTATTTGTGCCATCCAACCTGCCCTTCAGTTATTGGCAAATGCATATCATATTATTGCCAGTTAATATCCTCACACATTTTAAGGCCAATGATATAGTATGGCTTACAGACTGCATGTCTCAGAGTACTGGTTAGATAACTGATGAATGACCAGGAAACACAGAAAGGTAAGCTAGAGCTGTATATTTGCAAGCAATAATCATAACAGATTATTTGATCACTAAGTGTACTAAGTCCAAATATAATAATAAATGTACAAATAGTTTATGGTTTGATATCGGTGTACATTCTGTTGCAGTTGGTTGTGTGAAGAATGACTTCAGTCTTTGCTGCAAAGCTGTTTGTGTGGCAAAGATGGAAAAGACACTTATCCTGTTTTTGAAGGTACATTGGAGTGACAGTTGAAATTCAGACCTGTGTAGACATATCTCGCCTGTATTAATGTTTTCTATTGTTTATGTCATAGATTGCTTTTCCTCATTTCAACTATTTCTCCCATTTTAATTTATTTTATTTTCTTTATGCAAAATAATGCTAAAAACCTGACAGAGAATACACAATTTGCCAACAAATAAAGAAGAGGTTGGATGTTAATGAAACAGAACCTGAGAACTGTGCACTGCTTACTTGCATTTCCAATCTTGACTTTTTTAACACTGTGTAAGTCTAACCTGACACACCCACCTGATGCAAGCAGTCAAAGGTGCCATCCCATAACCACAAACATGAAGGGAGTGCCTGCACTATGCTTACATCTCTATATGGATTCAATTATTTTGGGATTCAGCAATTTTAATGAGTTCAGATGTCATTTTCTTCTTCACTATGCTGACAGCCCTAAATCTACACTGTTGGCAACCATGTAGCCAGGGAAACTGAAGGAGAGTCGAATGTTGAACACAGAAGGGAGGATATTACTTTGGGATATATCTGCACAGAGGAGTACTGCTTTTTAGATGGATGTGCCTGCATATTGTATATGCTGACATGCAACTATGAATAGTTTGTTTAATGTTTTTTTTTATTTATTTTGATTAGCACATACGCTGTCTGCATCATATCTCTCAACTGTACAGATTTTCATAGACTGTCCAGATTTTTGTTTCATATTTTTGGTCCATTTTTCTTAACACTGGTTTTCTGGTAAAACATTGACCAAGTCATTAAAGATTGAAGTCAGAAAATAATGACAGACAATTGAGTTTCAGATTTCATACCCTTCAGAAAATTCATGCTAACACAAAACATGTTATTCTATCAACTTTCTAAGTTTGTAAGAGCAATATTTAAAAATTGTCCCTATTTCTTTCCCTTCTTCCCCAATTATTTATGGCTTTGTCCAGATGTCTTGCCCTAAGAAGTTGAGCATTATGGTCTTTATTGTTCATATGGGGGCAGGGCAGCAAAGTTGCATTTCTGTTCTTAACACAAGCCCTGTTACTTTAGCAACTTTCTAAGTTAAATAGAGCAATATTTAAAATGTGTCCTTATTTCTGTGCGTTTGCCACCCAGTATTGATGGCTTTGTCCATATTTCTTGTAAGAGGTTGAGAGGTATGTTGTGTAGACTCCTTTCCATGGCTACATTTGGAAAGTTTCCAAATACAGATGGAACACCAACAAGAAGTCTACATGGTTGACTTCTGGCTTGTTGAATCACTCCTTGGTTGATTAGTACACTATTCAGCTGCTTATGCAGTGATTAGCATGCCACAGCGTTTAATTCTTTTCCACAAAGGAGCGTGGCTCTACACGGCATTTACTGAATTAAAATTTTCCCACAGCCATGTTCACATTGTGCCACAATGCAGGCACAATGAAAAAACACTGTGTACGCTTTATTGAATTCTAGGGTTAGTCTTTATTCATATTTTATTGTCGATCCTTCACCATTTCCCAAATATTTATATACTCTCTCCTGCTTAAGTTCCTTTATATAACATTCTTGTCCCAAACTGATATTTTCTTGGTGCCACACTTTAAACATTGCTTTTGCATATTTATCAAGACCAAATGGCATTCTTATATCATCTGAGAAAGTTTTAAGCACTTGCAGGTGTGCTTTCAGTTCCTCATCTGACGAATTATGCAGTTTTAAATCATCTACAAAAAGAGGATGAGAAGCCTTTACAATTTGTTGTTTTCTGGCAGCCAGACTGTAACAGTAACCTAATCTGTTAAGTAGACAGCTTAATGAGTTAAGGGTAAGACAAAAGAGCAGTGGTTACAAAGAGTCACCCTGGAATATCCCCCTTTGAATTTTTATCACTGGGATAATAATTTGTCCTTTATTATGGCTAAGATACAGAGTAATTTACCACTATTTCATGGTCACTGTAATGTACTCAATCAATGTAGGGTGTATCTTATACATCTGCAAGCATTCCTTTCTCCATGAATGTGGGATGCCGTCAAATTCTTTTTTATAGTCTATCCATGCCATACTTAAATTGTCCCCCTTTTTGTAATTATCTGTTATGACTTTATTTAACAACAGATGATCCTTTGTTCCATATGACTTTCTTTTACTGCTCGTTTGTTCTATTGCCATTATTGAGTTTTCTTGTAAATGACTATAAACTCTATTGGCATCATTTCCAGTACATAGTTTATACATTGTCGGAAGGCAAGTTATTGGTCTATAGTTTTTAGGATAGCTTGTAAGTTCACTCTTAAGGATTATCATTTTTCCTCTTATTTGCCAGGTTGGTGTCTGTTTGGGATGTGCATATAAATATTTCTTACTCAGGGTTAAATCTTCATGTAAAGATGTTAGTACTTTTAGCCAGAAGTTAGGTACTACATTTATAGGTTCATAGGTTCATACTAGGCTATCTGCCCTAGGGCATTTATAAGCCTAGCCAGAATGTGTTTGGCTTTCACCACCCATTTTAAATTTATTTTGCTATGCCCTTTTTTGAGGTTAGTATACTGTACCTCTGTCTAACAGTGACACAGAAGTCATACCCGGGGTAAACCTATGATCTCCCATCCACTCATCAAGATTCCTCTTGAAGAGAGTCAATGAGGGACACTGCCTAACCTGGACTGGGATTTTATTCCAGAGTGAAGGGAGCCTCTGGGTTATGAATCTGTCCCTCCAGCATGTCCTATTTATTTCAGTGCTGAGGTTCAAGTCTCTCGAGCGCGTAGCTCAATGGGATTTGGATTTTCTGAGGTGCAGCATGTCCATTAATTCCGGGTTGGACATGGCTTTATACGTCAGGCACAGATTGTCTCTGAACAGGCGGTATGCCACTGAGTAGAGCTGGAGTTTCTTTAACAGGGCAGCATATGGCATCTGTTTGAGCCCTTTGATCCTCTTGATGAGGTACTTTTGGGGTCTTTCCAGTTGCTGCAGGTGTCTGGTAAGGTACATCCCAAAAGGGGCATTGTACTCAATTATGGGCCTGATGAGGGATGAGTAAAGAGGCACGATGACCTCCCCTGATCTAGATGTGAATCCCTTCATGATTAGGTGGGCTATATAAAATGTTTTTCTAACCACTTTGGTCACGTGGTTGTCAAATGAGAGATTGCTATCAACTTGGGTCCCCAGGTCCCTAATTACTTCTTCTGTACTTAATGGATTACCACCTATGTGGTAATTTGTGGGCACTTTGTTTTTGCCAAAGGGGATGACTATACACCTTTTGGCATTTAACTTGGGGCCATAGCTCTGACACCAGTTGTCTGTTTGTATGAGGCCCTTTTGGAGGATGCTTGTGTTGGCTGGAGAGTCGATTATCTGCGAACTTGGTCAGCCACAGTACGTCCGTGTTGGCCTGTACCTCCGAGAAATATATACCGAACAAGAGAGGTCCCAGGACTGAGCCTTGTGGGACACCACTTGTAACTGGTTTGGAGTCTGACATGGCTCCAGCAATTCTAACCATGTGGGTTCTGTCCTTGAGCCAGTTTGCAATCCATCTAGTGACATAGGGGTTTATATTTAAGCTGGTGAGCTTATCTATAATGCCCGAGTGGGGTATTGTATCGAAGGCTTTTGTGAGGTCCAGGTAGGCTGTGTGGATCACCTTCCCCTCATCAATGGCCTTGGTGACTGTTTCAAAGAAATCAACCAGGTTTAAGAGGCAGGATCTGCCCTTAACAAAGCTGAACTGGGTAGGATCCAGTGTCTGTAGGTCCCCAATATCTTTATTTATGAGGTCCATGATGATCCTTTCCATAGCTTTGCAGACCAAGCTAGTCAGGCTTATGGGGCGATAGTTTCCAGGATCCGTTGAGGCACCACCTTTATGGAGAGGGACCACTGTTGCTGTACGCCACTCTTTGGGCACATATCCTGTAGTAAGGCTGAGATTGAACAGTAGTTTTATGTTTGGGTTTAGCTCTTCTTGGAGTTCATGTAGGACGGAGCCCGGGACACCATCTGGTTCCATTGTTGCTTTGTTTTTTGCTTTGGAGAGAGCGGCTCTTACCTGGGCATCTGAGATGTCAGGGGCAGCACTCTGCTGGGATAGATATTAGCCCTTTGGTGGGAGGGAGAAGTTTGCACTGAACCTGTCAGCTAGGATGTTGGCAATGTCTGTGGGTTCAGTGTATTTTTTGTCATTTTGGACTAATTCTGAGCATATCTGGGAATTACCACCCAGGTTCCTAACATAACTAAAGAAAGCCTTGTGATTATCCTTAGTGTCCTGTGCAATTTTTCTCTCGAAGCTGGCCTTAGACAATTTTATGAGTGCCTGTAGTTTTTTGCTAATACTGATCAGTGATGCCTTCCCTTTTTGGGATTTTGTTCTATCATTTAGTAGCTTCCTCCTTCTATTGTATAGTTTGTTTATGGCTGGGATCCACCCGACAGGACGTCTGCCTTTGGAGGATTGGGTCTTGGTTTTATTTGGGATCACATGATCCATGCATTCCTGAAGGTGTTCATAGAATGCGTTTATAAAGGATTCTGCGGTCTGGGCCGTATTTTCCACAGGCCCGGGGGCTTTGAAGGATTCCACCTCGGTTTTGAGGAGTGTGAAATTTGCTTTAGAGAAGTTTTTCACTGTGGTTTTCTGGGCAGGGGTGGGGTCGGATGTGAATATTCAGTGAGATTAGTTTATGGTCTGATCTTACCAGTGAGGGATACACTTCTGGTCTGGAGCATAGAGTCCCCATGTTGGTGATGATCAGGTCCAGTATGTTTTCCCTCTTGTGGGAGTGGTAACAAGTTGTTCCATAGCATTTGAGTTTATAAATTCTAGGAACCTTTGGGCTAGGGTGTTGGAGCTAGAGTAATGCTCCCAGTCTATGTTTGGGTAGTTGAAGTCGCCCAATATAATGGTGTTTGGAGAGACCTTCATATTTTCCAGTATTCTCAGAAAGGCCGAGTGGGGTTCCTGGGTTTGGGAGGGTGGTCTGTAGCAGGCTATAAACTGGAAGGCAGTTTTACCCACTGTTAGTTGCACATGGATAGTCTCTGATGCTTCGTGGTTTGCCACCAACCTGGAGGTGTGGGTATCTTTGATGAATATCGATACTCCCCCTCCTTTTGTGGTTCGGACCAAGTTTTGGGGCCGAAAAGCATGGTATGAGGTATAACCTGGTAGTGCTGGGGTGCTCTCGGGAGCCCTGAACCAGGTTTCTGTTACTGCACAGATATCGATGTTTTCCATGCTAAGGAGAGTTTCGAAAAGGCATCTTGAGGGTTAGACTTCTGGTGTTGAGTAGCATTACTCTTAGTTTCTTATCCCTTGTGATACCTATGGAGGTGGGTTTGTCTTTTGAGCCTTGCCTAAGAAAGGCACTATGGGGGTAGCAAGAGCCTTTGCCAATATCCGAAAGCCCAGGGGTGACAGTTGCAAGCCATCCCTAGCGAAGCATCGTGACTTGTCGAGCATATCATCCCAAGCTGACAGGCATTGGATCCCCTTTGAATGACACCAGTACTTAAGCCAATTGTTGAAATTGATAATCTTGTCTTCATATTGTGGCATCATTCTTGGTGAGGGTAAGATGCTACTCAAGGTCAGGGTCATACCGGCCTGGGCTACATGCTCAGAGAGCTCCTTTATGTCTCTTTTTATGTAGTCCAGGGAGGTACGTCTCAGGTCATTCACACCAGCATGGACAATGACTGAGTCATATTTGTACTTGCCTTGGAGTGACCTGAGTGCTTGTGTTATGTGGCGGATCCTAGCGCCCGACAGGCTGCTCACCATGACCCTCTCCTTGTTTAGCCTGGTGAGCGGGATGTCAGTGTGCCTGACGATAGAGTCACCTATTACAAGTGTATCAGGTGTGTTGTTTAGTCTTAAGGGCTGTGACTGTTCGGCACACTGGCTTTGTGAGATATGTGTTGCACGTGTTTTGTTTTGGGGTAGCGGTTGCTTGGGTGTCTGCTTTGGAGGTCTCTGCTGCTTAGGCAGATCTTTATTTAGAGCCTCCGAGTATGTTTTTGTGTGATTATGTGTTTGGTTTGCTGTCGTGGTAGATCTATGTGAGACTGGAATTGTAGTGAGTGTGGTTTCCTTCTCCTCCTGACTGGTTATGCCAGTACTGAGTTGAGAGAGCTTAGCCTCCAGTTTGGCTATATGATTGCATCTCTCACATGTGTTGGAATTTGTTGGGAGGTGGAGAGGGTTGTCTGTGTACATGAGGCAGTTGTAACATTTTCTCAAGATTCCCAGATTCACCAGCTGGACCGGAGAGGAGATTGACAACTGACCTTCGGACATGCTAGAATAATATTGTGAATTCCTTAATAATAGAAAACAAGCGCCAGTGGGGAGTGAGGGTGTAGTGCTTTTAATTTTAGTGCTGACTTATATAATTGCTTTAGCGCGCAAGTGCCAGGTAACTTAAGTGCAATGTGTTACAGGTAACTTAAATGCAAAAACGACAAACAGTAACTTTCTTTCAAGTGAAACAAGGAAATAAGTACAGTAAGCAATGCAGATATCACTAGTGAGCCACAGAAGCACTGAGAAGCCGCGTATTAGGTGGAATTAGCGTTCCAGGGAAATAACAAGCAAACAAACAACAAGCATATAAACAAAGCTAGATTCAGCAGGCCTGGATCTAGTCTATGCTACAGCAAACAAGGTGTACCAATTTCAGTAAGATACAATTCAAATATTCAGGCACTATAAACCTCTAACCAGAAATTCCCAGCTCAGAAGGGCAGAGTCCAGCCTCTTCTCCCACAAGAGTGCAGACCACG
This sequence comes from Protopterus annectens, assembly GCF_019279795.1. Lineage (NCBI taxonomy): Eukaryota > Metazoa > Chordata > Ceratodontiformes > Protopteridae > Protopterus > Protopterus annectens. Next base: position 42,402,527 of record NC_056748.1, on the reverse strand, counting down.
AACCTTCTTAATGTAAAATAACTGTCCTGAAGCCCAAGTGCCTAAACCAGAACTAATACACATTTGGACCTGAGGCTTTTCATTTAAGAGCTTTTCTTTATTTTGTTTCAATTTCTCTGGCCAATACTTCATCCCATTTCATATCCTGCACATTTCAATGTTTTACTGTATCTTTTAAATTTTCTATCCATTCAGCATCTTTGTTATATTCCACTGGGTCTTCATTGATATTTCTCCAAAATGTGTCTATTTCTTCTTTTTTTGGTGGTACATGTATTCCTTTTGTCTTGTTTCCCATTTCCCTATAAAACTTTTTTGGGTCATCAATGAATTGCTTATTTTGTACTTTTCCTTTATATTTATCTGCGTATTGTCTAAGTTTTTCTGCCTGTGCTGATATTTTTAGTTTATTATACAGCCGTAGTGGTACGGTGGTAGCGTTGTTACCTCACAGGAAGAGGTTCTCCCGTTCGATTCTCGGCTGGGCTTGGGAGTGCCTTCTCTGTGGAGTCTGCATGTCCTCCCCGCGGTTGGGTAGTGTTCGAAAGACATGGGTGCGTAAATGAGCATGCCTTCATTGAAGGTTGGGCGTCGAGCTGGCACCTCGGCGTTTCGTAAAAATCTACTGCCAATCATTAGGGGACCGGAGTTCTGCTGTGGCAACCCCTTACCGGGAAAAGCCGAAAGACAAACAACAACATTTGCAACAGTGCACAATAGATCTTGGTCTGTTCTGATACTGCAAGTTGCTTTTATCATGTCTATCTTTCTAATTATTTTTGTTGATCTCTTCCATCTTTTGTACTCTTCTACTAGAGACCTGCTTTATAGTTTTCTCTGTTCGATACTTCCAGAAGGACATTTGATTTTAATATGTCTGTCTATCTCTATTAAATCAAGCAACTCTTCCCTTAATTCATTTTCTTCTAAATTAAGAGCACATTCTTTGTTCTCCTGTTCCAGTGGGAATTCTACAGAAAGTTCCAGAACATCTTCCTGTGACATATTCTCTTCAGCTTCATCCTGTGTCTTCCAATGCTCTTTCCTATGGGAACTCACTGGCCTCTCACTCCACAACCCATTTTCTTGGGTGAATTTAAATATCCACCAAAGTAGCGTGCAAGCACAGAGATTCCTGGACTTTGTTAATACAAATACTTTGGATTAACTAGTGAGTGTGCATACTAGGGGAGTCAACATCCTAGACCTTATCCTTACAAATATTTTGGAATCGTGCTCCACCCTTTGTGTATCATCCTCACTTGTCAAGTCAGAGCATAAAGTTGTTTCCCTTGAAATAAAACTGAAACTTGAAATACCATCAACTTACCTAGAATCTTTAGAAATTTCTCCAAGGCAAACTTCCTTCTTGTAAGTGATAATTTGACAGTTTCAAATCCCCCCAAACCTAGCAAATTCAACTGAATATGAGGAAATGTACACCACTATCCTGTACCACTGTCAACAACTGCATAGAAACAGATGTACCCTGTCAGAACAAGCGTAGGACTAACCTCAAAACAAACCTCCCTGGCAGAACCTCATAATTAACAATAAAATAAGAGAATTACAGCCAAAAATCAGACGAGTAACACATAGCAGCCTGGATCCATCATCATTAAAATAAATAAGCAATTCAAGAATTTAACAGAAAAAAAACAACATGGACCAAACACAGCGTACAGGTTATAAAGCTTTAATTGGTTAGCATTTTCTCTCCAATAATGGCGCTTCTTCAGACCATACATTCATAAAAACACTTTGTACTCTAAATAGTTACAAGATCTCAGTTTGAAAATCAAGTTTTCTATGCAACCAATTACAATTTACAACTTACAAAAGCATGGATGATGCCATCACAATAACTCCCATTCATTAAAATCCCATTAATGAAACTTGATAGGTCACTTACTTAAACAAATTATGTGCTTTAAGAAACGATTTTAAAGGGACCTTCCCATTCAGTCCCGAAGCCTTATCAGCCTGCAGTCTAATGACCCAGTGAGTCTCTCTCTGTTCTTTTTATTCCTAATATCACCAAGATATTACACCTTTCCTTTCCTCTACCTTTCCTCTACCTTTGGAGAATTACACCTTTCCTGTAACTAGTCTAGTCCAGATACAGATTTGCTGTATCCAGAAATGTTTGTAAGCTTCTGAGCCCCCCAAGCCTTTCTGTGTTGGAGGGAAGCATTCTAGCTTATCAGTGGCAGTGGTAAGCACTAGGTAGCCAATTTACCACAAGATCCGTGTACAGATTCTTAGTTTTAGCACTTGAATTTGCTTATTTGTGCTCAGCACTTGTTCAGAACTTGTTGTAAGCACTAAATAAGCTACAAATTACTACAGCACTCAGCCTTCCTCTTTACCTAGAGGAAAACAGTTTTTGTACTTACTTGCTTAGAGAAAAACAGCTCTTATACTCACTTTCCTCACTTGTCTAGAGGAAAGTAGTTTTTTATTCAGGCATGTCCAAGGGTCAGCTCCCAGTGTTCTCTCCTGTCTATCTGATGAATCTTGGCATCTTGAGGCAATGTAGCAATTGCCTCATGTACACAGACAACCCTCTCCTCCTACCACCTAATACCACAACCTGTGAGAGATGCACTTATCTAGCCAAACTGTATATTTCCTTACTTATACCCAGCAATCTCTTAGCCTACTGCATCTAACTATCTATCCCTATAATTCCTTACTTATTCCTAAATTCCTTACTTATACCTAGCAATCTCTTAGCCAACTGCATCTAACTACCTATCCCAAAAAAAAAAAAATCTACATTAAATACTTTACTTTTGATTAAAATATATTTGACCTGATTATAACCTGAAATTGTATAATGTTACTCTGTAATCATCATGTAATCTATGTGTGGAACTTAATCTTTGTATAATCTGTATGTGGAGCTTTTCTCCCCAGGACTCCATTGAAAACGGGTTCCTTGGGCCCAATGGACTATCCTGGTTAAACAACTGCAAATAAAAAAATAAATAAATAATAAAAACTGGAAGTAAAGCTCTCCAACCAAGACTGAACTTGACAGTCAAGAGGAGAAGGTAAACACTTGAACCACACCACACTCATCACATAGTCCCACTAAACCTACACCACCAAAATGCACACATAGAAACACAAAAACATTCACAGAAGCTCTCAATAATAATCTGCTCAAGCAACAATGACCTCCAAAGCAGAAACACAAGCAACCTCCACCCCCCAACACAACCCAAATAACACACAGACTCAGTGTGCCACTCAACCACAGCCAATAAGGCAAAGCAACGTACCCAACACATTAGTCATAGGTGACTCTATAGTCAGGCACACTGATGTCCCACTCACCAGGCTAAACAAGGAGAAGGTTACTGTCAGCTGCCTGTCAGGTGCCAGGATCCACCACATAACCCACACACTCAGGTCACGCCACAACAAGTACAAATATGACTCTGTCATTGTCCATATTGGTGTGAATAACCTGAGATGTACCTCCCTGGACTACATGAAAAGAGACATGGAAGATCTCTCCGATCCTGTAGCCCAGGCAGGTATGACCTTTGCCCTGAGTAGCATCCTGCCATCACCCAGAATGATACCACAGTACAAGGACAAAATGATTGACTTCAACAATTGGCTAGGCTTCTGGTGTCATTCTAAGGGGATCCAGTATCTGTCTGCTTGGGACGACATGGTTGACAGACCACGATGCTTTGCCAGAGATGGCCTGTACCTGTCGCCCCTGGGTTTCTGGATACTGGCTAAGGTTCTTGACGCCCCTATAGTGCCTTTTTTAGGCAAGGTTCAAATGACAAATTCACCACCATAACAGGAACAGGCAAGCAAAAACTGAGGGTAATGCTACTCAATGCTAGAAGTCTAAATCTCAAAATGCACTCACTTGAGGCACTCCTTAAAATGGAGAACATCGATATCTGTGCAGTGACTGAGACCTGGTTCAAGGCTCTAGAGAGCACCCCTGCATTACCAGGCTATAACTCATACCACACTTTTCGGCCATCTAACCTTGACCAGAACATCAAAGGCGGAGGTATGTACATATTCATTATGGATATCCACACCTCCAGGCTAGTTGCACAGCATAATGCATCTGAGATTATCCAAGTGTAACTAACTCTGGGCAAAATTGCAATCCAAATTTTAGCTTGCTACAGATCTCCCACCATGCTCCAGGATTCCCACTCCTCTTTTCTTGATATACTGGAAAATATTGGGGTTCAACCAAACACCCTAATAATGGGCAATTTCAACTACCTCACCATTATCTGGGAAAACTACTCATGTACCAACTCCTTCACTCAATACTTTCTGGAATTCATAAATTCCAATGCCCTGGATCAACTTATCCACACCCCCACCAGGGGCAACAATATCCTAGACCTTGTCATTGCCAACATGAGTGACTGGTGTTCCACAGCTGAAATCAACTCCTCATTGGTCAGATCCAACCATAAGCTAATCACCCTAGATATCCACATCCTGCCTCCCCCCCCCACCACCACCATTAAGGAAACCACAGTAAAACATTTCTCCAGAGCCAATTTCATGCTTCTAAAGACAGAAGTGGTGAATTTCATGACACCCATGCAGATGGACAATACAGTTACGACTGCTGAATCTTACACAAATGCATTCTATAAGCACTTACACAAGTGCATGGATTATGCTATCCCAAACAGAACCAAGATGCTATCCTCAAAAAAAAAGGAAGCCAGTCTGGTGGTCCCCTGCCATAAACAAACTCTACAACAGAAGGAAGAAACTGTTGCAAAAGATAGTAAAATCCCATGAGTGGAGGAGCTCCCTGGTCAGCCTCAGTATGAAGCTGAGATCCCTTATAAGATCCTCCAACGTTAGCTACGAAAACAAAATCACCACTGATTTTAAGGGCAATTACAAAGCATTCTATAGTTATGTCAAGAATCTCAATGGCAGCACCCAGATCTGCTCTGAGTTACAGCACAACGGCACAAAAATTACAGAACCAACTGATATTGCCAACATCCTAGCAGATATATTCAGTGCTAACTTTACCCCCCCTCACTTGCTAAATATCTATACAGGAAGAATGCAGAGTCCCTGTAATCACATCTACGCAGGTAAAAGCTGCACTCTCTAAAACCAAAAACACAGCATCCATAGGACTGGACAACATCCCAGGCTGTGTTTTACACCAACTTCAGAACGAACTGGCTTTCCACCTAAGCACCATGTTCAGTTATAGTCTCATGCTAGGCTTTGTGCCCACTGAATGGTGCACAGCAACAAATATCCCACTCCACAAGGGGAGAGCTACCACTGATCCTGGGAACTATTGCCCTATAAGCCTGACGAGCCTGGTCTGCAAGGCCATGAACGTATCATCATGGAAATCATAAACAAAGACATTGGTAACCTCCAAACTCTAGAGCCCACCCCGTTCGGGTTTGTGAAAGGCAGATCATGCCTTTTGAACCTGATCAACTTCTTTGAGACAGTCACCAAAGCTGTAGAAGAGGGTAAGGTGGTTCACACAGCCTATCTTGACCTCGCCAAGGCTTTTGACACCATCCCCCATTCTGGAATTATAGATAAACTCACTAAACTAGGTATAAATCCCTACGTCACAAGATGGGTTGCCAACTGGCTCACTGACAGAACCCACACTGTAAAAGTTACAGACTCCAAATTAGACTTCAAACCAGTGACAAGTGGAGTACCACAGGGTTCAGTCCTGGGACCTCTCCTGTTTGGTATCTACTTCTCTGAAATACAGGCTAACACAGAAGGCCTCTGGCTAACAAAGTTTGCATATGACTGCAAACTAGGAGCCATAGTCGAGTCCCTAAATGATGTGGACATCCTACAGAAGGGCCTCACCGAGACAGATGTCTGGTGTCAGAAGCATGGCCTCAAGCTCAATGCCAAAATGTGCATTGTCATCCCCTTTGTTAAAAACTCTGTACCCATGAACTACCACATAAACGGCAGTCTACTTAACGCCAAATGTGTGATAAGAGACCTTGGGATCCAGGTGGACAGTAGTCTCTTATTTGATAATCACATCGCCACAGTAGTCAGAAATCCTTCTATGTGGCACACCTCATCACAAAAGGGTTCTTATCCAGGAAAAAAGAGGTCATTGTTCCTCTCTACCCGGCACTCATTAGACCCATTATAGAGTACAATGCCTCACAAGACATCTGCAGCAGCTGGAAAGGCCACAGAAGTACCTCACAAAGAGGATTACTGGCCTCAAACAGATGCTCTGCACTGACCATCTCAAAAACTCCAGGTTTACTCCGGAGCATATCGCCTACTTCGAGGTGATCTCTCCCTAACATATAAAGCTATGTCAAACCCAGAGCTGTTGGACATGCTATACCTAAAGAAATCCTAATCTCTCTGAGCTACACACTCTAGGAACCTAAACCTTGTCACCACAATAAACAGGACATGCTGGAGGGATAGATTCCTGTCCCAGAGACTTCCCATACTCTGGAATAAGCATCTATGTCAAGCAAAGTTCCTCATTAGCACTCTTCAGAAAAATCTTGATGAGTGGATGGGAAATAGGAAATACATCCCAAGGATCACTTCTGTGGCTCTGCTCAACAGGGGCACATGAAACTAACTTTCTTGGGTGGCGTAAGACAGGGAACCTTATTGGCTAGGCCTACTTAGGCCCTTGGACCGATAGCCAAGTACCTACCTATGAACCTATGAACCTATAAGACATAAGTCCTTCTCTACATATTAAATAACCAAAAATATAAAACAATGAGTAGAATCGTTATCAGCCACATGCTTGGCAAGTGCATCAGTGACCTCCTGTTTCATTATAGCTGCCACAGTCTCCCTAATGCGTTCTCTCAAAGTTCTGTTCATCATCCCAACATAGAAAGATGGACTTATGACATATCTGCCAAATAAACTAAATCCTTAGAAAAAGAACTGGCTTCAACCTTAAAATTAAAATCTCTACATAACACAGGGTGTCTGAAATGATCAGCCCTATCAATATATACATAAAAATTACACTTCTGGTAATGGATTAATTTGTGCCTAAAAAAACAGTCGCAGCTGAGTTACCTCCAGCACCATAACACAACTTACTCTTCAAGCACTTCTTATTCTTAAAGAGGAACCACTGATATTCCCCTTCTAGGTCGTTAATCTTATCATCTGAAGTACGGATAGGCGAGTTCTTCCTTACTACCTGGCAAATCATATCTATGTTGCTGGAGTAGATTAGAACTAAACTGCTGTATCTGTCATTAATGGGCTGACAGCTTTCTACTGAGTTCAAAGATCCAGAAGAGTCAGGGCAAGCTTGGTTACCCTCATTTCTCTGACATCAAACATCATGCTCTCTATTTCCTTCTTGCTATGATCCCTCTCTACAAACTCATTGTGTAATGTTGCCATGTCCAAATTAAAATCACCATCTCTATCATCCAACCTAGAGACGCTCATCCCTTGTCCTCTAAGTACATTTTTAAAAATATGTGTGGGGTGCACGCTGTCTTTCTTCAATGATATTACTCTTCCGACAGCTTTTCCTATAGAGTGTAGTATGGAAAATCCCATCCTCACCCCATGTTATTCTAACATCTAAAAAATCCATAACAGATGGGGGGTTACTTCTTCTATTAACTCTCGGAAGAATACTATTTCGCAGTTCCAGTAACTGATACCCCTACACCCCAGCTTTCATGAGGATCAAGTCCTGAAACCTCTGTCAAAGTTCAGGAATACTGCCTCAATGGGCCCTGACAATATCCCAGGAAATATCTTTAAGGCACAATTTATCTATGCCTCTAACAATGCTGTTCAACCTCAGCCACCAGGCGGGCTTTGTACTCAGCTAATAGAAGACAGCAACGATAATTCTGTATCTTAATCTCCTATTCGCAGGTCAAATACTACAATTCTGGTAGTTGAACTGTTACAACTATCTTGTTTTATTTCTTGTTTATGTTTTCCTTTTGTTATCTTAGCCTGTTTTAAGAGCACTTAGCCTCTTACTTGCAATGTATGTTTAATCTTGTTCTTGCCAAAAACTCTCAGATCTTGAACAAACGATTCTTTGTTCTTGTTATATTTAATTTCTCTGTTCTGTTTTCTTAAACTATAATATTGTCTTTGACTTGGGTTATTACTAAAAAGGGTCTTCAGACCAGCTTATTTACCCAGCTAACAAATGGCAAATAAATAAAATACCCCTTCACAAGTGAGGGCCATCCACTGACTTGGGTAATTTCCCACCCATAAGTCTGACCAGCCTCATTTGTAAGGCTACTAATCATGGAATTAATCAAAAAGGACATTGGGAACCTCAAACACTGTACTCATACCAGCTTGGGTTCATGCAAGGCAGGTCTTGCTTACTCAACCTACTAGACTTCTACAAAAAGTCACCAAAGCAGTGGACAAAGGCAAACACTGTGTACACTGGCTATCAAGACCTAACCAAAGCTTTTGACATGCTACCTCACTCAGACATAGGGAAGAAGTGACACATCTAGGAATAAATGTCAACTACCCAAACATTGACTGGAAGCACTACTCAAGCCCCAGCACCTTAGCCCAAAGATTCCTGGAAATTATAAACTCAAATGCTATGGAACAACTAATCACCACTCCCACAAGAGGGGACAACATACTAGACCTGATAATTACCAACATGTTGACTCTATTCTCCACACCAAAAGTATATCCCTCATTGGTAAGATCAGACCATAAATTAATTTCACTGGATGTCCACATCCCGACCCCACCCCCAGCCCAGAAAACCACAGTGAAAAACTTCTCAAAAGCAAACTTCTCACTTCTCAAAACCGAAGTGGAATCCTTCAAGGCCCCAGGGCCAGTGGAAACTACAGCCCAAACTGCAGAATCCTATATAAATGCATTCTACGGACATCTCCAGAAATGCATGGATCATGCTATCCCAAACAAAACCAAGACCCAATCATCCAAAGGCAGGCGCCCAGTCTGGTGGACCCCTGCCATAAATAAACTGTACAACAGAAGGAGGAAGCTACTACATGATAGAGCAAAATCCCTAATAGGGAAGGCATCTCTAATCAGTACTAGCAAAAAATTACGATCCCTCATAAAATCCTCCAAGGCCAGCTTTGAGAGAAAAATTGCACAGGACACAAAAGACAATCATAAGGCTTTTTTCAGTTATGTTAGAAACCTGGGATGCAACTCCCAGACTTGTTCTGAGTTGATTCTAAACGACAAAAGTACACTGAACCCACAGACATCGCCAATATCCTGGCAGACAGGTTCAGTGCAAACTTCTCCACCCCCTCCCCCCCAAAAGAGCAAGTATCTATCCCAGCAGAGGGCTGCCTCCCAAACATCTCTGATACTCAGGTGAAGGCTGCCCTCTCCAAAGCAAAAAACATTGCTTCCATGGGACCAGATGGCATCCCAGGTTGTGTCCTACATGAACACCAAGAGGAACTAATCCCTCAAATAAAACAGCTATACAATCTCAGCCTCACTACAGGATATGTGCCTACAGAATGGCGTACAGCAACAGTGGTCCCACTCCACAAAGGTGGAGCCTCTACGGACCCTGGAAACTATCGCCCCATAAGCCTGATTAGCTTAGTCTGCAAGGCTATGCAGAGGATCATCATGGAGCTCATAAACAAAGACATTGGGGACCTACAGACACTAGATCCTACCCAGTTCGGCTTTGTCAAGGGCAGATCCTGCCTTTTGAACCTGGTTGACTTCTTTGAAACAGTCACCAAAGCCATAGATGAAGGGAAGGTAGTCCACACAGCCTATCTGGACCTTGCAAAGGCATTTGACACAATGCCCCACTCAGGCATCATAGATAAGCTATCCAGCTTAAATATAAACTCCTATGTCACAAGATGGGTCGCAAACTGGCTCAAAGACAGAACCCGCAGAGTGAGAGTTGCTGGAGCCATGTCAGACTCAAAACCGGTCACAAGTGGCGTCCCACAGGGTTCTGTCCTGGGACCACTCTTGTTCGGTATATACTTTTCCAAGGTACAGGCAAACGTGGGAGGACTATGGCTCACCAAGTTCGCAGATGACTGCAAACTGGGCACCATAATCAACTCTCCAGCTGACACAAACATCCTTCAAAAAGGTCTCACAGAGGCAGATAACTGGTGCCAGCACCTTGGTTTAAAGCTAAATGCCAAAAAATGTATAGTCATACCCTTTGGCAAAACAATGTGCCCACAAATTACCACATAGGCGGAAACCCATTAAGTACAGAGAAAGTTATTAGGGACCTGGGGACCCAAGTTGATAGCAATCTCTCCTTTGAAAACCACATTTCCAAAGTGGTTAGAAAGTCCTTCTACATAGCCCACCTCATCACGAAGGGTTTCACATCTAGATCAAGAGAGGTAATCGTGCCCTTTATTCATCCCTCATCAGGCCCATCATAGAATACAATGCCCCTTTTGGGATGTACCTTACCCGACACCTGCAGCAATTAGAAAGACCCCAAAAGTATCTCACCAAGAGGATCAATGGTCTCAAACAGATGCCATATACTGCTCGGTTAAAAAAACTCCAGCTCTACTCAGTTGCATACCGCCTACTTCGAGGCGATCTATGCCTGACATATAAAGCTATGTCAAATCCAGAATTAATGGACATGCTCCACCTCAGTAAATCTAAATCCCTTAGAGCCACACGCTCAAGGGACTTGAACCTCAGCACAGAAATAAATAGAACTTGCTGGAGGGACAGGTTCATAACCCAGAGGCTCCCTTCGCTCTGGAATAGAATTCCAGTTCATGTGAGGCAGAGCACCTCACTGAATCTCTTCAAGAAGAATCTCGATAAGTGGATGGGGGATCGTAGGTTTGTCCCAGGGATTACTCCCGTGTCACTATTAGACAGAGGCACAGTAAACTAAACCTTAAAAAGGGCACATTATACTCAAATCAAGGGATGGCGTAAGCCATACAGAATCGGGCTAAGCTTATAAGTGCCCCAGGGCAGATAGCCTAGTATGAACCTATGAACCTATGTCACCCACTAGATTGCTACCTGGCTCACAGATAGGACTAAAGCGAAGGAGGTCAAAGTAAGGGAAGCCATCTCCACAAAAAAACAGTCACCAGTGGAGTCTCATAGGGCTCAGTGATTGAACTTCTCCTGTTTGGTATCTACATCTCTGAAGTAAAGGCAAAAACAAAGGGTCTCTGGCTGACAAGGTTTGCAGGCAGATACTACATCTTAGGAGCAGTCACTGAATCCATAAATGGCATGGGCATTTAACAGGTAAGTTTGTTCCAAATAAATAAGTGGACTAAAACTAAATGCCAAAACAGTGCATTATTATAGCCTTTACTACCCCAGGAAATGGACTGCCTCCATATTTAGTATCTTACAGACTGCTGAGAGTGGACCTGTGTCTGGCTTGCAAGGCATCCTCTGACCTCATACTGACCGACCTACTGCACATCTACAAGTCCAATGGTATCAAAAATACTTGTGCTGGGGACCTAAATCTCTTCTGCAACGTAAAAAGAATAGTGTAAGACATGTACATCTCTCATAGGTTGCCACTACACTGAAGCAGACTTCCCATCCACATAAAGCAAACTTTGTTCCTGTTCCTTTTCAGGGGTAACTTGGATTGATGGATAGGAATGATGAAATTTACCCCAGGGCAGTGCCGGTACTATTAATTGTCAGAACTAGCACCTGAATGCTAGTTCTTACAATATGCCCCTATAAATACTCAATGCTATTACCTTAGAAGTAATCAATATCACACCCAAAACACTATCCTAAGGGTAGTATACAAATAAAGGCCCTGGAACTGAGGATGGTTAATTTTAACTAATGTTATAATGGGCTAGGCTTAAAATGTCCTGAAAGGGAAGTTAGCCTAGTATTCACAAGTCAACCTGTGCTGACAATATGCAGGAGACTTCATTACTTCTTGGTTATAACATGCCTTAGATCAACATTTTATAGCAAAACATTTTAGAAAATGTTGCTATTTCCCTCTTATAACATAACTTTAGATCAACTTTTTAAAACAACTGTCATCTGCATCACCAGGGCTATTTCAAAATTTGTGAACAATATGGTAGAAAACTTTTGCCATGTCTTTACAAATTAAACCTGCATACTAATGCAATAAAGTCTATGTAACTAGCTTCAAAATTATCTTGTAATTACAGCAGTACCCTTGTATACTACAATAAATATGTAAATGGTTTTAAACCTTTATATTTTTAAGTGTAATGTTCCTAAACTTGTATTATATCACCATTTGGCTAATTCATCAGTATTATGGAGCAAAAGTAAATTATCTTAAGTGTTTTAAGATAAACAGCTGAAGGAGATCTGGTCAGCTTAGCATAAGGGGAACTGAAATAATAAATATGGAGCTTGTGGATTAGAGAGGCTTGCATTTATGAGTCATAGTGTGGGGGAGGGGTTTGCTAGGTTATATGGCACAGGCCGGAAACCTTCTCAATGCACAGTTTCCTGAACTAATCTGTATGTGGCAGTTCCTTCAGTATTAGTATAATGGTAAGAAGTTACTACTGTTTCAGGTTAATTTCAATATTTATTGTGACTGTTACAAAATCCAAAAGTCCCTAGTCATTTAATTCTTTCAACAGCTAAGTATATTTTCTAAATTTTAAGTATTCTATTTTGTTAATACTCTTTCTTGGCTGCTCTGTGAGAGATATGAAAATAGTTATATTTGTAGATGTACTTTTGATTTAAAGGGTTGTTACTAATTAACTAGCATAAGGCTTTGGGGAGCCAAGAAGTAGCCAATCGGAGCAATATTGTGCTGTGGAATATTGTTAAAATGGGGAAAACTGGGAGTGGGGGGGAGGCCTATAGCCATGAATCTACACAAATTGTAAGAATATCACTTAATTGTATAGTGTGTGTGTGTTTAAGTAAGGAAACTGGGGGAAATTAAATTGAACACAGGATTTTGTTTTCTAGCAGTGTTGTTTGGGAGCTCTTGAGGAATGTGTTCAAAACATTATAATATGGAGTTTACCTACCTGGAAATGGGGGGGGGGGGGGGGGGAGTAGAGTATTTGTGAATAAGGAAGCTAGACAAGTAGTGCAGCTTTTTACACCCACTGTGACCCTTCCTACACCCCACTAGTAATCACATGCTTTAGCTACACGCCTCATGGACACAGCCAGAGGGATATGTAGAGGGGCACAAAGTACAGGATGAAGGAATATTCGTATACTTGCAAATCTAACAGCACATATAGAATATAAATGTATTACATGGAAGTAGTTGTGTAACACTGTATCCATTTACAATACAGAATATAAATGTATTACATGGAAGTAGTTGTGTAACACTGTATCCATTTACAATACAGAATATAAAAGAATATAAATGTATTACATGGAAGTAGTTGTGTAACACTGTATCCATTTACAATACAGAATATAAATGTATTACATGGAAGTAGTTGTGTAACACTGTATCCATTTACAATACAGAATATAAATGTATTACATGGAAGTAGTTGTGTAACACTGTATCCATTTACAATACAGAATATAAATGTATTACATGGAAGTAGTTGTGTAACACTGTATCCATTTACAATACAGAATATAAATGTATTACATGGAAGTAGTTGTGTAACACTGTATCCATTTACAATACAGAATATAAATGTATCACATGGAAGTAGTTAAGAAATGCCACTTCCATCTACAATCATTCTTTCAGCAGGTCAGGTCTGATGACAATATTTGTGTATTACCCAAAGTTAATAGAAAAGTAGTGGAATTAATAAGGTGTGTGTGGGAGTGCTCCCACTAGCCCAGTGTGAGTTTTCCACTTTAAAATTATACCAGATGTCCTTTGATGGAGAACTCAGCTGTTTCAAACATTCCTTGTATCAGTACAGCTTTCAAAAGGTTTGTGAAAATATTTAAACTGGCAGTAAAAAAGTGTACATCCATCAACAACTTGCAGTAAACTGTTTTGCTTGACTATAACATGCCTTGAATTAAAAATTTAAAACAAAACTTTAGAGAATGTTTGTGTTATAAAAAGGCTTTGAGAGCAAATTTCTTAAATGTGCCTTTTACATAAACAGGACTAGTCAAACGTTTGTAAGACTTTATATAAACTAACAATATAACAGAAAAAATGTATTCAGGTTAAACATGTCCCCCACACGCCTTGGCCTCCTTACACAAGAAATCTGGACAAATCATAAAATAATGGGGGTGAGGATAAAATCCCCAAAAATGGGGAGACACTTTAAATATTACTGTAAAAATCCTATTCTAGCAACTTTGTGTCTTTGTTGGTATGCACAGCGGTAGCATTGTTGCCTCACAGCAAGAGGTTCTCCCGTTCAATTCTCGGCTGGAGTACGGGGAGTGCCTTCTGTGTGGATTCTGCATGCCCTCCCCATTGGGTGGACGTTCGAAAGAAATGTGTAAATGGGTGTGCCCTCGAAGGTTGAACGTCGAGCTGGCACCTCAGCGTTCGTCAAATCTACTGCCAATCATTAGTGGACTGGAGTTCTGCTGTGGCGACCCCTAACCGGGAAAAGTCGAAAGACAACAACATGAAGCCTGGAATTCAAATGGAAGTCATTATTTAGTAACCACAATTCTTGGTGATTTTTCCATAAATCTGCAAATTGTATGAGGAACATACCAATAAATGAGGCAAAAATCTGGATATACTGAGAAAATCTGGGCAGTTGAGAGGTATGCTAATGTCATTACATTAGGAAGCTCGTCATAGATTTTATAACAGTATGCTTGCATAGTGCGCAATTGTTTTAAACCTTTGTGTACTGTCTTTATAACTTGTGTTATATCACTATTTAGTTAGCTTGACAGCATCATGGCAAACAAATGGAAATCAGTAGCTAGTGGGTATATAGTCAGGTTAGTTTTAAAGGTGAATAGAGATAACAAATAGGATGCCTTTGGATTAGAGAGGCTTGCATTCATGAATAACCTAGGCAACCCCTCTCCAACCTTGTGTGACAGTATGAAAGCCGTCCTGCATTCACAATCTCCAGAACAACTGTGTAGCAGTTCTACCAGGGTTAGTGCAATTGTAAAGCAACATTGTGTATTCTGTATCTTTCCTTTTGAATATCTTGTCACAGCCATTACTCAATAACTAGCAGCAGGCTTTGGGGATGCCAAGAAGTGGTCCCTCACAACAGTGTGCTGCTACAGATTAGATTGCTAAAAGTTGCTAAATTGGGGGTGGGGGCCCTCCAGCCATGACCCTACATAAGTAGGAACAGCAGCACTTAAACCCCACTCTCTTTGCTCCTAAAATATGACTGCAAATGTCTCTATAGAGGCAAAAACATGTACATATTACATTATGTATAATCAAATCTTGACCACAAGAGAGATTGAACATAATAATGAAAATCCTTAACACTGAACCAAAAAAAGAGATCCACAAAGAAGTATTTTTCTGATCTTTGCACTAGCCTCAAATTTATCTGAATAGTGTTGGTATCATAGGAAGGAGTTTTCAAGGTAAGGTGTAGGGTTAGGATTGACATGCATCATTAAAATGGGCTGAGGGCTTCTAACTCCCCACCCTGCAACACCTTAGCAATGCACACTCATCTAACCCTCCATCAACCTTTGCCTTCAAAAACCTATCCTGTAACACTGCCACCAGCACAAGACAAACTTTACCAACATTACACCCATCACCTTAGCTAACCCTTAGCCCCACAAACCTGCATGCACACCCAACACAGTACTGTTATCTGACCTTTATCCCATATCCAAACACATGCACAGACTCCAGTCCTTTCAGAAAGTATAGTTGTGTAAACTTACCATAACTGTAGCAGTCATTGCCTTTACTGCTGCAGTATTCCTTACTAATGGGATTCCCTGCCATGAAGCCCTCCATCCGGCCAGTTTACAAAAAGCTTACTGTTGCTTTAAGGTACACTGAATGTAACCTGTGCACTCCTTGCATAAGGTAGGGCATAAAGGTAACATTCAGCTGTACCATCCTCAGAACAGATTGCTCCAGCAGGAGCAGCAGTCCAAGGAAAACCAAGGAGAACCTGCACAGCCAGGAAGGGAAAGACAAGGGGGACAGAGTGAGGTAGTGAATACTGCAGAGATGAAGGCAAAGACTTCTGTTATGGTAAGATTTTACACAACTGTACTATGTCCTTATATTCACCACTGCAGTATTCTTTACAAATGGGAGAGGCCAAAGGTCAAGAAGAAACCTGGGAGGAGGAAGCAGCAGAGCCCCCCAAAAAGCCATGAATGGTAGCAGCAAAACCAGCTCTGGGCCTGGAGATACTATCCAACTGGTAATGTTTGGCAAAGGTATGCACAGAAGTCCAGGTAGCAGCTTCAAGAATAAATTGGTATTTAAGCCTCTGAACAAACCACCAGAAGAAGCCACAGCTCTGGTGGAATGAGCCTTAACAGAAGGAAAGCTGTCACCATGAAAAGGGTAACAAAATGAATTGCCTTTGAAATCCAAGAGGAAATGGTTTGCTTGGATACAGCCAAACCTAATGACTTAGGATGAAAGGAAACTGGTCAGACTTTCTGATGGCTTTAGTTTTATCAAAATTAAAATCCGAGCTGTCTGCACATCCAAGGTATGCAGCACCATCTCCCTGTCAGATTGTGGAGAGGGAACAAAGTAGGCAAATTAATATACTAAGTGACAACTCATTAACTACCTTGGGCATGAAAGCAGGATTAGTACACAAGAACACCCTGTCCTCATGAAATATCAAAAAAAGTGGACAAGCCATAAGGGCTTGCAACTCTGACACCTGTCTGACAGAAGGAAGAGCTAACAAAAGAACTGTCTTCTAAGAACAATGTTGCAAAGAAGCTGAAACAGCAGGCTCAGGAGGAGCCAGAGTCAATTTTTACAGAATGAAATTAAGATCCCAGGGTGGAGGAACAGGCTTCCTGGAAGGCCTAATATTAAGGATGCCTTAAGAAATTGCTTGGCCTCAAATCTAGAAGCTAACGGGGACGTTAAACGCAGATGAGCAGAGCTGATAAGTGGGCCTTAATTGAAGAATAGGCCAAACCAGCATTGAGCAACTCAACCAAATAGAAAACATCTTCCATGTAGATAAGTAGGCTTCCTGGCCTCCTGCAAGACCTGCAGCATGTCCTCAGAAAAAAGGTGTCCGATAAATCACCCACAGTGTCAGATGAAGCGTGGACAGGTGGGGATGGATGAGACCCCCCCTGTCTTGTGTAAGGAGATCACCCTGTGGGGTAACTTGTAATTGCCCCTTGCAAGATGCAGAAGTAGAGGGAACCAGTGCTGTTGTGGCCAAGAGGGAGTCACCAACAAGATTTTGGGAGAATCCCGTTGAATCTTGAACAGGAATCTCTGAGAAGAATGGGAGGGAATGCTTAAACATCCCCTCCAAGAAAATGAGGCTGTCCACCTTCCAGACCAGAGGACCAGGGTCTCTGGCACAGTTGTCTGTTCAGATGGGAGGTGAAGAGATCTACTTGAGGTGTAACCCACTGGTGAACAATGTCCAGAAACACATTCCTGTAAAGTATCCATTTGTGGGACTGAGTGAGTTAACCTTCGGCTCTGAAGGAGAAATAAAATCAAGATTTTGCAAAAAGACCACTGGAGAAGATGTCTGAATGAGCAGGATGTCCAAATGAGGAAAGATTTTGGATCCCTTGAAGCCTGCAAAAGGCAATCTCAGGAGCGGGACATTTGGTGAACCCCCTTGGGGGCAGTAGAAAGGCCAAAGGGCAAAGCACAGAACTGAAAATGCTGAGAAGCAACAGAGAAATGCAAAAATCTCCTGAAGAAGGTGAATTAGAATATGGAGATAAGCATCCTTGAGATCCAGAGACACCAGAAAGGCCTGAGGGAGCAAGAGAGGAAAAAGGGACTGAAGGGACAACATCCGAAAGGAAGGTACCTTCAGAATGGTGTTCAGATGGGAGAGAAGGACAACATCCGAAAGGAAGGCACCTTCAGAAAGGTGCTCGGATGGGAGAGAAGGACAACATCCCAAAGGAAGCCACCTTCAGAAAGGTGCTCGGATGGGAGAGAAGGACAACATCCCAAAGGAAGGCACCGTCAGAAAGGTGCTCGGATGGGAGAGGTCTAGAATAGGTCTCAAAGTACCTTCTTTACTGGGCACTAGAACTATTCTTGAATAAAGCCCTTCCCCCTTTGGGACACGGGCACCTCTTGAATAGTACTCTGAGACGAGGTCCTGAAGAACCTCTGGGGGGGGGAAAGGAAGCTGTTCCTGAGGAGGCTGAGGAATGCCTGTAAGAAGAGGATGGGAAATGCAGACCATGAAGTACCCTTGATAATGACAAAACCCAAGAATCCTGGGTGGTCTGGATCCAAACGGGAATAGAAAGAGGTGGAGACAGATGAATGGGTGAATAGTCACAGTACCTGGTTTGTCAGGAATGGAAGGCTTAAGAATCCCTGCAGTCCGAGTGGCTTTAGCAGGAGGAGTCTGTTTACTACCCTTTTTACCTTTAGAAAGAGGGCGAGACTGCCTATGATCAAAGGCTGGCTTAGAGTAGTTCCACTGAAATTTAGGCACAGGAGAAACAGACATGCTTAAGCTCCTGTAAAGCCTTCCCCTTGTCGTGAAGAGACTTAAATAAACCAGTATGCATTTCACCAAGCAATATTATCCAGAGGAGCATCCAGCAACTTGGCCTTAATGTCAGGCAAAGGTTGAAGCTGAAGTCATAAATATCTCCTCAGAACTGAACCAGAAGCAGCAGCCCATGAGGCATCTGCAGTATCATAACTACATTTGATAGAATAACTACCTGAAAAGTCTCAAGCAAGGAAAGAGCAGAAGATTTACCCTCTGAGTCTGGAATATCGGAAAGAACCTGACAGGCCTGGGAAAGAAGAGCCAAGACATACCTAGAAATATGGGTCTGATGATTAATAGCCCTAAAAGCCAGGGTAGAAGTATAAACTTTCTTACCCAGCCTATCCATGGTCCTACTGTCCCTGACAGAAGGCAGTAACTTGGATGAAGGAAACAATTGAGATGGATTATCAGAGGTTACAGATACCACAGAGGGGTCAGCAGCAGGACATTTAAACAAAAAGGAACAATCCTCAGGCACCCTGTAAAACCTTCCTGGGAGAAGAGGTAAGATAATCTGGTGCTTTAGAGGCAGTGGGAATAAAAACATCCAATAAAGCAGGCAGGACAGGAGGAATGACAACAGGTTTAGGAGATTCCATTTGCAGTAACTCGGTACCTCTTATGGATATCTGAAACCTGGGCACAATCCCACTTCAAGACCATACTAGAGATCATGTCCCCAAAGGAAATTTCATCAGAGGGATTATGAGAATCCTCCTCCTCAGACCTGTAGTCTAAAGGAGAAGGAATCTGGGCAGAATAAGCAAGGGACGTATCAGAATCCACCTCTGAAGAATGGCATTGTACTAAGCTCCTCTGGATAATATTGTTTGGTGAAATGCATGCTTGTTTATTTAAGTCTCTTCATGACAAGGGGAAGGCCTTACAGGAGCTTAAGCATGTCCATTTCTCCTGTGCCTAAATTTCAGTGGAACTACTCTAAGCCAGCCTTTGTTCATAGGCAGTATCGTTGTCACCTCACAGCAAGATGGTGTCGCGTTCGATTCTCAGAGCATCTTCTGTGTGGAGGCGTACGTCAATGGGGTGTTCCTTCGTTGAAGGTTGTGTCAGGGCTGGTAACTCAGCATGTAAAAATACACTGCCCAACATTAGCAGACTGGAGTTCTGCTGTGGTGACCCCTAAGCCGAAAGACACAGCAATTTAACTTCGGTAGAAATAGCATGGAAGGAATTATCAATAGCTGGTCACCTTAGGATGGGAGGGTGGCCTAATGGTTAAGGTGTTTGCCTTGCAAACACAAGGTGCAGGGTTTGAGTCTCACAAGGGATAATTGGCTAGGCTTAAAATGGCTCGCAAGGGCAGTTAGCTTAGTACTAACCTATGAACCTATGAGCCTTTTAGGTGACGAGGCTGATCAAGGAGGAACAGGAACTGAAACCCCTTGAGGAGGCTGCAACGACAGTAAAGCATTAAATGACCTCCGAGTAAAGGCCTGCCACTCACTTTGTGGATCTCTAGGAGCAGAAGAGACATGGTTAGTTTTTCTGTTTCTCCTTCAAAGGAACAGCCATCCTGGAAACCTGAAGGCCCAGACTCAGGACGGCATTCCACAACTGCAGTAGGAGCCTCTTCCCTAAAGAGAAACTGCAGAACCCCACTAGACCCCTCAGTCAACCGTGGTTCCCTCTGAATGCCCAAAATGGATGCCTGCAAAGCCTCGCTGGACATGCTGCCTGCCAGATCCTCACTGCCATCCAACCCAGAAGTGGTAGAAGAGTCTGACAAAACAACTGGGTGAGCCTCTGGCTGCATAATAACCCAAGGAGAAACACCTGGCAGAGGCTGGACAGCAGAAAATTCTGGCCTTACCTTATGCATCTTCCCAGATGGCTGACCCTCTGGGCAGGAATTTCTTTCCATAGTACCTGCAGCAAGAAGCTTAAGCCGCTTGTTCTCGAGGTTCAAGGGAAGAAAGTAAGAAAGCCTACTACGAAGAGTTTTGGGGACAAATGCCTGACTAATTGAACAAGCTGTATGGTCATGAGCAGCACCAAGGCAAAAAAGACACTTATTGTGGCGGTCTTTATGGGGTATCAGTCTGCCACACTGGCATTTACCATTCCAGTATGACATTAACCCCAAACAGCAACAGTAACCAAAAGACCAACTGGGTACTTGTCTGCAACTCTGAGGACTCTAAACAGGAGTAAGCACAAAAAAGCCAATACAGAAGAACTGCGGTAAAAAAATGGGTGTATGCAACAGGCTGGAGGTTGTTTGGACTGGCGGCAAAAAAGTTCTGAGGATGGTATGCTGAATGTCACCTTTATGCCCTACCTTATGCAAAGAGTGCACAGGTGATATTCAGTGTACCTTAAAGCAAGGGTAAACTTTTGTAAACTGGCTGAATAGAGGGCTTCACAGCAGGGAATCCCATTAGTATAACAAATACCGCAGTGGTGAATGTAAGGACATCCACACTGTCAGCAAAACATACATTTGAGATTTTGGACATTTGACAATGTGATATTAACAGATACATTCCCTTGGTATTATCAAACTCGTGTTTGATAAAATGCAGGGAACTGTCATTAGAACTACATGGAAAACCTCAACTGCAAAAGGTTAAAAAAAAAAAAAAAAAGTATGCTTTTGACACACAACATTGGCTCATGCAAAAGAGAACACTTGAGTTTTTTATACTGGGGTCTACTACAAACGCGGTTGTATTTTATCTGGATTTAAAAGCGTTAATGGTGGATGAAGTTTCGTGTTTTTTACTAAATAGAGTTAACTACAACGGGTATCCTATTTTTGGCTTTGGCATTTCGTTTTGAATTTTGCAGTCTACTACAATCTCACAATTGTCAACAAGATGTTCAGTCAACTGATGCCCTGGATGTCCTGGATCATGTGTGTGTATCTGTAGGGAGGCTTATATCAGTCTGTGTCTGGTTGTATCCTGTCAGGAAATTGAAGGGGGAGGAGGTTATCAGGCCATTGATGTTTTGGGTGTTTAGAGGAGGTTGTCCGAAGTGTTGCAGTTCACCTAACTTGGTGTTTAGCAATCAATGGCTGGAGGGAATCTGGCCAGGTTA
Organism: Protopterus annectens; assembly: GCF_019279795.1. Taxonomy (NCBI): domain Eukaryota; kingdom Metazoa; phylum Chordata; order Ceratodontiformes; family Protopteridae; genus Protopterus; species Protopterus annectens. Next base: position 42,380,802 of record NC_056748.1, on the reverse strand, counting down.
GTGTATAAAGTGGAAGTGGTAAATGTTGGGGCAGTTGCATACTGAATGGGGCACTATATACTCAATGACTGGCCTGATGAGAAGAGCACAGTAGAATTACATCACTAGGCGTGGTCACCATAGCTCTTGATGCAAGCTGTGGGATAATGGACCTGCTTACAATAGTGGATGTGGTGATTGAGAAGACAGCTGTTGACACAAGTTCCCAGATTCTGGACTACAGCATCAACTTTCAGGGATGTGTTGTCAATGTGGTAGTTACACAGAAGTCATGCTTGCCAAAGGATTAATTATAAACTAGTCATTTGGTTTTGATACTTGTTCGGGAAAGGACATCTTGGAAGATTTCTGTCCTTTGGGGAGTTTATGATGGCACAAAGTTTGCAGCTGTGTAATGTGGTCAGCTGTAAACCGTTAACATTTGCTTTGACCTCCAAGAATTAGATGCCAGTGTCCCAAGGATTGAACTCTGTACACTCCTAGTGATGGGTCTTAGACAAGATAGAGCTGCCCACATTAATTTTCTGGGTTCTGTTTCTGAGCTAATTTGCTATCCAATGAGCTACATAGGGCTTTACATTTAGCTGGAAGACTTAACCTATGTTATCCAAATGTGGGATATATTTGAATGTTTTGAGAGGTCTAGTTGTGTATACTGATCTGACCTCATCCATTACTTCATTAACCTTGAAGTCAACTAGGTTAAGTAGGTAGGATTTGCCTTTGAATACACTTTAGCTTGGGTTGAGCATTAGTAGGTTACACGTATCCTTATTCCACAATCCTTTCCACACGTATCCTTATTCCACAATCCTTTCCACACGTATCCTTATTCCACAATCCTTTCCACACGTATCCTTATTCCACAATCCTTTCCATAGCCTTGCAGATGAGGCTGGCTAGGCTTATTGGTCCAGTACAATGCATCTTGTATTCTCTAAAGTTGAACATCTATGTTGCATTTTCTCCCAGAGTGTAAACATACACACATCTGTATGAGTGTGACGACTTAGTCAACCATATTTGATCTACTACCTTGTGTGTGTTATGAGGGCAATAATGCCCAATGGTATTTGTTGCTGTGGAGATAACACCTGCCCAAGGGTGTTCTGATGCCTGACACCACAGGCTGATAACCTCTACACTCCTGAAGGGCATTTCAAAAATAACATACACCCAGGAGGGTGTATTGCACTTGGCAGATGGGTATCTTTTTGTTTTTTAATATATGCATAATCTTTATATTGTATATTTTATATTTATATTTTGTGTGAATGAGAGGGAGGATAGAGGAATGGTGAGGATGCAAGGAGTAGAGGTGGCGAAGGTGGATGAGTTTAAATACTTGGTCAATAGTTTAGAGTAACTGTGAGTGTGGAAGAGGTGAAGAAGAGAGTACAGGCAGGATGGAGTGGGTGGAGGTGTCAGGAGTGATTTGTGACAGACGAGTACCAGTAAGAGTGAAAGGGAAGGTCTACAAGAGGGTAGTGAGACCAGCTATGTTATATGGGTTGGAGACAGTGGCATTGACAAAAAGGCAGGAGTCAGAGCTTGACGTGGCAGAATTAAAGATGTTAAGATTTGCATTGGGTGTGATGAGGGTGGACAGGATTAGGAATAAGTATATTAGAGGGTCAGCCCAGGTTGGAAGGTTTGGAGACAAAGCCAGAGAGGCAAGATTACGTTGGTTTGGACATGTGCTGAGGGGGGATTCTGAGTATATTGGGAAAAAGATGCTAAGGATGAAGCTACCAGATAACAGGAAAAGAGGAAGGCCTAAGATGAGGTTTATGGATGTGGTGAGAGAGGACATGCAGGTGTTTGGTGTGACAAGAGCAAGATGCAGAGGACAGGAAGAAATGGAAACAGGTGATCTGCTGTGGTGACCCCTAATGGGAACAGCCGAAAGAAGATGATGATGATGTGCATAATCTTTATATATTTCTGATGTAAAATAGTTCCTCCACCTAATGAATTTTACTTGCTTTATGCAAAAAGTCTTGACTATAAAATTAAGCAAGTATTTAAGTTTAGAAACTCATTCAGAAGTACACATACACAAATAATGCACACATACATTTAGATTTAAAAACAAAGCAATTAATGGCCACCATTCCTCGTGGCATGCACACCCCTCCTGTCAATTTTCTCTGCAATGTGTTTAAAGTGCAGTCAGTTATTTAACTCCAATTAAAATCTCTTCATATAGATGCTTTGTTGTAGTTGGAACATTTGTTCTCTAAGGTGGTGATCTACAGGTTGCCCATTCTCTGAAGTACAGTTTCTAGAATTTCCCAGTTGCTTTCCTGGGCTGACCCTGAAAATGGTCCAGTGAAATTGGTGCTATACCTTGGTTAATTGAAATAAACGTAGAATCTACGAATTACATGGGTATCTGAGAATGTTGTGGGTCCCACCTTGAAACTTACTACAGAAACTACCCTTTTAAACTTTTAATGTCTTTTTTTTGTTTTTGCAGCCACACCTATTGTTGAGACTGGATGAATTCCAGCCAACATAAACAGCTCAAAAAGTGAGTTAGTCTTCCAGTGTGTTCATTCACTGAAAGCTATCCACCCTCTGATTACATCAACAGCAGGAAAAACTAGTTTAATTACACACTTCCTGAGAGGTTAGAACTCTGCTGTACAAGAATTCTTTACTCAGAATACATCCATTGAGAGGGAACATTCATTGACAGCTTAGACAGCCACATCTCTACTCAGTAAGTACTCCATTTTCAGCAGACAGCATGCCGATAATGTTTGTTTTCCTGCTTTACTACCCTGCCTAACTGCTTCCTTTGCTTTAATCTGAGTGAGTTCAAATCTAAGACAAGCTACTTTTTTTCTTGAGTTTGTGTGTACTCTTATTTCAAATGCTGCAGTTTAAGAATAACAGCTTTTTGTATTTACTTCTGATTTGCCTGGATTTGCTGATGCTCTTAAAGTTAGAACTATTTAAAGGTATAGGGCACATAAATGAAGTCTGTAATTTTAAATTTACATAAATTCTTTTGACTACATGATTGAAATTATTTGTAAACAGCATAATTATTGGGTAACGTAAATATGCTCATTTTGAAGGGGAGTGCAGAACTTCTAATGCTGTTCGCTGAAAAATGTGTGATCAGCAAGTAACTAGTGCTACTGCAGCTGCACCCCACCAAGTGTGCATTAAATAGCCCTGCAGATTACATCAGGCTTTGGCTGCTTTCAATACGTAACTAGTTGGCAAGAAAAGGATATTTTGTAGGATGGATTCAAAGACCAGCTAACATGTATGAACTATTTGTATATTGGGGACGTTCACTGATCAGCTATGACCAGTTTTAGGTTCAGCCCTTACAAATTTATTTTCCTCTACACAGTTCTCTGTTTAATGGCTGGACTATTCAGAATTTACTTGCAGTTAAAACAGGATACAAGGATTGCGTCTGCCTGGTTAAAACTCACACCCATCTGACTCCAGGGTGTGCCTTTGTTTTTTACTGTACACTGCTAACTGCAGCCAAAATTTGATGCGGATGTTGGGAAATGCATCAGCAGCATACTATGGCCTAGTGATACAGTACTTTATTTCTTGAAGGTATTATAGATTTTACAGAAACTGCCCTGAAAACGGTGCTGTGAACTATGCCACGGTTAGCAATAAGACTAACTAAAAATGCATCCTGATAAACTGTTCAGAGTTTTGCCTCTTGTTTGGTCTGTTCCTTTTAAAATACTTGATTTTATGGCAAATCCATTGAAGGTTGAAGTCAGAAAATAATGGAAAATGTTTTGAGTTTCAGACTTAATACCCTTTAGAAAATTCATGCTGTTGCTAATGCAAAATATTGAATCAACTTTTCTAAGTTTATAAAAGCAGTATTAAAATGACTCCATTTTGGGACCTTTGCCCCCCCCATTATTTAAGGCTTTGTCCAGATCTCTTGTGGTGAGAGGTTGAAAGGTATGCATTCTGTGAACTGTGGAAGGGTATAACCTTTCTACAGGGATGCCAGAGCATTTAAAGATAACAATCCTGGCTCTTCAGTTTTTAAGGTTCGAGTACAGTGAGGTTACTAGTTTAATTCATTTATAGCATTGGCGGCTTGAAATACAAAATCTGCTGTGAAGTCTTTGAACAGGAATGCTTACTAACAAATGTTAAAGAACCTTAAGCTACCTGTCACACAAGCAAAACGGGTGTTCTTCATAAGACTGAAAAATCAAGACTGAATCCCAAAAGACTGAAAATTCAAAATACTGAATGAATTTGCCCCTTCTCCACTGTGTGATCTTAAGAGTTGATATATATAGTTAGCAGAGGGTGTGGGGGGGCAGGGGGCTTGCCCCTGCCTTAAATGTGTTCAGTATTTTGAATTTTTAATCTTTTGGGATTCAGTCTTTTGGTTTCAGTCTTCTGAAGTAGACCCAACAAAACGTTTCAAGTTACTAAAGAGGGCAAGCCCTCTTGCACCTTTGTATGGAGACCCCCCCCCCCCCAAACACCTTTGAACTTGCATGTACAAACTCCACTATTTCACAACATTGCAGAAAGGGGACAGTCTTTCAAACTTTGAACACAAGTGTCTAGTAATCCCTGCTTTTGGTCTCATGACTGAGCAAATGGTTCACATGATCTACAGCAATGAGCCCATAAGGAAACCAGAATGTCTATTATGAATTTAACTGAATTATCGAAAGTGAAGGAACTATGTTGCTGTTTGACTTATTCTAAACTTCAGACATATGCAGACCAAGATAGTAAGCCCCACACATCTGTGTGGAATAAAACTTAATCTTTGTGTCAAAAGTTTTGACAGACTGCTTCTGGTCTAACTTGCTATTGTGCCAAGTAAGACGCACAAAGCAGTCAATTCACACAAGGCATGGTTACCATAAAGAAATGAAACACTCACCCTTAAAAAAAAAAAAAAAAAAAAAAAAAAATCAGACACTGTTTAACCCATGCTGTGGTCCAGTCTAAAGACATCTGTACTCATGTTTGGGTGTCGTATTTTGTTCTGCCTGGCATGGGAGGCCAAGAAACTTGGGACAGTGACAATTTGCCATGTCATAACACAGATACCTGTTAACATGTAAAGTAAAGCAGTTGTTTTGATTGTATAATACTTTTGCAGACATGGATTTTGTGTATATAATCAACGTTTTTTCTCAACAGGCAGCTTACACAAGAATGGCATACTACAAGGGTGAGGTAAGTCTGAAACAGTTTCACAAATACTAGCACTGACGAGTTGTATAGCAAGTATTGTGATCAGCTTGTAATATGGATTTATTGTGCTTCATGCATAATGACTTTCGGAATCCATTTTATTCATTGTGAAATGACTCTTAACAGACCCCTCCATAAATTATTCTGTCCACTGTGTATGGCTTACATTTAACACTGATTGGGGGGTGTTGTATGTGTTGTCCCCTCCCAATTTCAGCTGAGCTACTGAACACACAAGTAGGTTATTTGTACTTTGTGTATTACCTGCTGTGACGGACAAGACGCATCCACTCGTATTGAAGCATTTATCTCTTCACCTCCAGTAGCACCAGTCTTAGTCTGATGCAGGTGACTATTGTTTTGTCACTTTAACATTGCCGTTATCTTGTCGAATACTGTGTGAAAGTTAATAATGTGTATAAAATTAAATTGTTATATTAGTTCTGTTAATGAAATATGTATTTATTTTATTAGCATTTCTCACAAATATCCTAAACTCATTGCACTAGGTGTTCATGGGTACTTGCTGATGCATGGTGTTTTCTAGAAGCCTAGCTTTGCATTCCCATAAAATCTTTAGCCCTTGTAACTTAAGTTGAATCACCTAAAGATGGGCAGAACATGTTTCATGTTATCCTAAAGGGCACTGGTGCTAAACAAGAGGTAAATTTGTGGCTTCCCATTCATTTGTGCAGATTACTTTTGAATAGAACAAGGGAAGTTCTTATTTGGACAAAAGTGATATTCTCAGTGATGCAAGTCTATCCAGGAAGATTTATTTATGTTGTGATTAAGATCCCTTGAGCAGGTGTTGATGCTGCTCTGGGTCTTGTTGATATGTAGAACTGAAGGTCTGAGGGCTCGGTACACCATGCTGAAATGGTCCTCAATAGCCTGTATAAGTGAAGAGTGACAAGGCTTGACTTTATGGTGCAATTTGTGTAGGGAGGAAACTCCAACTGATTGGAGAGCAATACTTTCCCATACTGGTGAGTACAACGTCCAGGATTTTGCCCCCACTAGTTGGACTGCAAACTATCTGGTCCAGAGAGTTACTTATGAAGCCCATAAATCTCTGGGCATATTTGGAGGATGCAAGTTTCCCAGGTGATGGGAGGGGTCATTTAAGTTCCCTTGCAGAATGGTGTTTGACCAAATGTATTGGGACTCATTGGTTAGGAGATGAGTCAAGGGGGGGACACAGATGGAGGTCCTATGGTTTGCTGTGATCTAATGTGGTTTTATTGAGATGGATGTGGATTAGTTCGAGCCCTCCCATATGAAAGGGCTTCTTACTGAAGTATTGGGACTCTGTATGACAAAAGACCAAACACAGGAACACTGAATACCGAACATTTTTTTCTGTAAAATTTTTGTAAAGGGCAAACCCCTCTGTGCACTTAAGTTCCCTACTTCTGTGCACTTAAGTTCCCTACTTCACCAAACTTGCCAAGTCCTAGATTGCTATACCTTGGGCTGAGGAATATTATGAGAAATGGCATCTCTTGACTTTATAAGGCTGAATTTTCAGCCATTCAGTTTCCGCATTTTGGACTTGACAGTGAGTGTCCTTCATTTTAAGCAGTTAACCATAAAAATCCATGTCATGATCAGATTTTGGCTAAATGAGATGGTGAAAAATTTCTACCTATTTTCTAACCTAATGGATGGGTGATCAATTCTGTCTCAGCAGTTTTCATATATCAAGAATGAAACTGGGCAGACCATTTGGCATAAAGGTTAAGGTTTCACCTCCATGTAAGGTTTTCTTGCGTCTGGCCAATGCCTATATAGTGTTTGCATGTTCTTTATGGGTTTTTCCCCACCTCACAAAACAGGCCTGTTTCCACCTCACTCACCCAGGGAGAGCTGTGGGCAGCGGCACAGATGCTAGATGTCAGCTGGGGGAAGAGTTGTATAGGCCAGTCACTTTGGCTATCCACTGTGGTGCACAATATCCTCACAGGGGCATACTGGTCAGATTACATGCCCAGTCAAGGCTATCCATTGACTGTGTAAATATCTGTTCTAGGTCACTTGGTTATGTTGACTAATGTCTCCAAAATTGGGCTTGGATATTTTCTGATAAGTGGCTTGAGGATTTGACCTACTGTCCACAACAAGCATGGGTCCCTGCTGTGGGTCAAAGGGTGTGTCCCTATTGGCTAGCATGGCTGCCATAAAACCCAGCAGAACTGGGTTAATAAGCTGCTAGCTGGTGTACATTTGCCCAGCTAAGGTTGCCTCTAATAGCTCTGGTTTGATGTCCAGCTTTTGGTCCATCCACCTGCCAAAAAATGAACTAAGGACTGATGCACTGAATAAAAGTTCACTGTCCAAGTGCGGCTTTACCTTGGATGATGTGATGGTATAGAGAAGACTGGGCATCTCTGCATCCAGGTGACTAAGGTGGCAGGGAAGTATAGCAATACCATGGACTTTGGTATACAGAATGTACAAATCAGGAGAAGCCGACTAAAAAGTAGTGTGGGAATTTGTAATCTTTTTCAGTGAGGGATGTTAGCAAAATTGGTGATAGATTCATGGCAAACAGACTGGTGTAAAGAGGTAGTGGTAGTCCTAATTTAGCCTCCATCCCAGAGCAGGGTTTGATGGTAACAGTATGTTTGGTTGGCAGTTGCAGGACCTAGTAGAATAAAGCAGGGCAACATGAGTAAGTGGTGATGGGGAATGGGGAATGTGACTCCTCTTATATGGATAGATGGCTGACTAGATACAAGGACATCCTGGGTCCTTATGGGTTGGGCAGTGGGAGTAAAGGAGGAAAGGCTATCGTATGCCTCTGTTTTGAAAATGGCTTGACATCTGCCAAGGTCGCACAGTGGTACTCTTGCAACTCTTGTATATTTTCTACTAGAAGGGAAGGGCATGAGAATTGAGGTTTACAGAATCATCCCCAGTGAAACTGTCCCCCAGTATAAACCACCGGAGGCTACAGCTGCAGGCTGGTCAGATGCTGACTGACCAGAGTGAAAGCAGAGGGGCTGTAACATACCTGGGATTACCTCAACTGTCTAGGATTTTTCATCTGTCCCTTGTAAAATTTGTGGTTTTCTGAGAAACCATTGGGAAATGAAGTCACAAAACAAAAACGGATACTTTAGTACAACTTTACATCTTCAGAAAATACATGGTAATGCAAAAACTTATAAACTTAAAGCTGATAAAGCACTATTTAAAAATGTTCCTACTTGTGAGCCTTTGTCCCCAAATTATTTTTGGCTTTGTCCAGATTTTTTGCGTTTAGATTTTGAGAGGTATGCTTAGAGCACTTCTGAACAGAGTGAAAAGAGTGAATGTGTGGAGTTGGTGAATGGCAATGTCTCCACTGCAAGTGTGTGGACTCTAGTATAGATGGCTGGCTCTTCCAGGTATGGAAATGAGGCACATAAAGAAAGCTGTCTGAATGCAGAAGTCCAGAAACACATGAAAAGAAAGAGTAGGAAGTAGTGAGGAGATGACATACTAATTATGCAGTGGCGAGGAAGAATGCATTGGAGAAACTGTTTCAGGAAAGTGACTCGACAGTTGGCACAAAGTTTTATTGGGCTGCAAGGCTTTAAAAGGAAGATGGACTATAGTCATCAGACAGCCTTCATAGGGATGCAGGCAACAACCAGCTCACTAGTCCACAGGGCATTAAAAGCAGATGGAAGGACTAGTTTCAGCTGCTTCTGAATGAAAACCCCACAGTAGATGCAATATCCCAGACAACTTCCTCCAATGAAAGAGGAAGAAGATTCTACCCTTCAAGATGTAAATGCTACTAAAGTCATGGAAAGATGATGCTCGGTAAGGTTAGAGGAAAAATGGCTCCTGAAGGTATCCATTGTCACATGGTGGAAGATGTATCCCATATGTCTGAAATAAGCAGTCTAGTACCAGTGTATAAAAATGGACACCAACTGTGGGACTATGGAGGGAACAACTTCTGTCGCACTGCATAAGTGATGCAGATGGGGAGTGAAAGGGTGATTGAAAGATTCTGTACAGGAACTTCAGTAACTGATGGGAGACTGGAATGCAGAACTTGGAGGCTCATGGGATTGAAATGACCATCGATAATAGTCCTGGCAGCAAATATGGTGAGGGAGGATCAGTAGAGGCTAAAAGCTAAGAACCTATTTTACCATTTTCTCCACCTTCCAAGTATCTGGGAGGGATAGTAGGTAAATCTGAATGAGGTAATAAAAGCTAAAATCAAAGGTGTTGCAGCCAGTTAGCACAGGGTGTCTGAACAGTGACAGAAGAATGCAAAAGAAGCTACAAAAGAAAGGTGTCCCAGTGGTGTGACCAGTGCTTCTGTACTTCACAGAAGAAAGTGGTGAGCAGTTTGAGATGGAAGTACCCAAGATGA
>NC_056748.1:42361201-42366201 GCF_019279795.1 Protopterus annectens | reverse complement strand
ATACTCGGAGGCACTGATCAAAAATCTACCAAAACTACAGAGGCCTCCAAAGCAGACACCCAAGCAACTGCCATCTCAAGACATAAGACATGCAACACATAGTTCTCAAAGTCAGTGTGCTAAACAGTCACAGCCCTTAAGGCCAAACACAATGCCAGACACACTTGTTATAGGTGACTCCATAGTCAGACACACTGACGTCCCACTCACCAGACTGAACAAGGAAAAGATCACAGTTAGCTGCCTGTCGGGCGCTAGAATCCGCCACATAACACAAACACTCGGGTCACTCCACAGCAAGTACAAGTATGACTCAGTCATTGTCCATGCCGGTGTGAACGACCTGAGACGTACCTCCCTGGACTACATGAAAAGAGACATTATGTAGCCCAGGCCAGTATGACCCTGACCCTGAGCAGTATCCTACCCTCACCAAGAATGATGCCACAATACAGAGACAAAATGATCAGCTTTAATAATTGGCTTACTTACTGGTGTCATTCTAAGGGGATCCAATGTCTGTCTGCCTGGGATGACATGCTTGACAAGCCACGCTGCTTCGCAAGGGACGGCTTGCACCTGTCACCCCTGGGCTTCCGGATATTGGCAAAGGCTCTTGCCACCCCCATAGTGCCTTTTTTAGGCAAGGCTCACATGATAAACCTACCGCCCTAGAAAACAAAAATGGAGAAAAACTAAGGGTAATACTGCTCAATGCCAGAAGTCTAAACCTCAAGATGCACGCCCTCTAAGCCCTCCTCAGTATGGAGAACATCGATGTTTGTGCTGTGACTGAAACCTGGTTCAAGGCTCCTGAGAGCACCCCAGCACTATCAGGTTATACCTCATATCATGCGTTCCGGCCCCAAAATCCAGACCGAACTACAAAAGGAGGGGGAGTATCCATATTCATAAAGGATACCCACACCTCCAGGTTAGTGGCAACGCACAAAGCATTGGAGACCATCCAGGTGCAATTAACCATAGGTAAAACTGCCCTACAGTTTGTAACATGCTACAGACCACCTTCTCAAACTCAGGAAACCCACACAGCCTTCCTGAAGACACTGGAGAGTATGAATGTCTCTCCAAACACCATCATATTGGGTGACTTCAACTACCCAAACATAGACTGGGAACATTACTCAAGCCCCAACACCCTAGCCCAAAGGTTCCTTGAGTTCATAAACTCAAATGCTATGGAACAACTAGTCACCATTCCCACAAGAGGAGAAAATATACTAGACCTGATCATCACAAACATGGGGACAAAATGCTCCACACCGGAAGTATATCCCTCATTGGTGAGATCAGACCATAAATTAATCTCACTGGAGATCCACATCCCGCCCCCACCCCCAGCAAAAAAGACCACAGTGAAGAACTTCTCAAAAGCAAACTTTACACTTCTTAAGACTGGAGTGGTATCAAGGCCCCAGAGCCAGTGGAAACCACAACCCACGCTGCTGAAACCCTTACAAATGCCTTCTAAGAGCACCTCCAGGAATGTATGGATCAAGCAATCCCTAATAAAATCAAGACCCTTTCCACCAAAGGCAGGCGCCCGGTCTGGTGGACTCAAACTCTACAACAAGAGGAGAAAGCTACTACATGACAGAGCAAAATCCCTAAATGGGAAGGCATCTCTGATCAATACTAGCAAAAAACTACGATCACTCATAAAATCATCCAAGGCCAACTTTGAGAGAAAAATCGCTAATGACACAAGACAATCATAAAGCCTTCTTTAGCTATGTTAGAAACCTGGGTGGAAACTCCCAGATATGCTCAGAATTAGTCCAAAATGATAAAAAAAATCACTGAACCCACAGACATTGCCAACATACTGGCAGACAGGTTCAGTGCAAATTTCTCCCCTCCCTCCCTCCCCCAAAAGGAGAAATATTTATCCCACCAGAGTCTAGCCTCCCAAACATCTCAGATGCCCAGGTGAGAGCTGCTCTCTCTAAAGCAAAAAACACAGCATCAATGGGACCTGATGGTGTCCCCGGCTGTGTGCTACACGAACTCAATGAGGAACTAAACCCACACAAGGCTGCTGTTTAATCTTAGCCTTACTACAGGATACGTACCCAAAGAATGGTGTACGGCAACTGTGGTCCCACTCCACAAAGGCGGTGCTTCTACGGACCCTGGAAATTACCGCCCCATAAGCTTGACGAGCCTTGTCTGCAAAGCTATGGAGAGGATCATAATGGAACTCATAAAGACATTGGGGACCTACAGACACTGGATCCTACCCAATTTGGCTTTGTCAAGGGCAGATCCTGCCTCTTGAACTTGGTCGACTTTTTCGAAACTGTCACTAAGGCCATTGATGAGGGTAAGGCAGTTCACACAGCCTACCTTGACCTAGCAAAAGCATTCGACACAATACCCCACTCGGGCATCATAGAAAAGCTCACCAGCTTAGATGTAAACCCATATGTCACAAGATGGGTTGCAAACTGGCTCAAGGACAGAACACACAGGGTTAGAGTTGCTGGTGCCATGTCAGACTCTAAGCCGGTCACGAGCGGTGTCCCACAGGGCTCAGTCCTGGGCCCCTCTTGTTCGGCATTTATTTTTCTGAAGTGCAGGCAAACATAGGGGATTGTGGCTGACAAAATTTGCAGATGACTGCAAACTGGGCACCATAATTGACACTCCATCAGACACAGACATCCTCCAGAAAGGTCTCATAGAAATGGATAACTGGTGCCAGTGCCATGGCCTTAAGCTAAATGCCAAAAAATGTATAGTCATACCCTTTGGGAAAAACAAGGTAACCCCTAATTACCACATAGGTGGTAATCCATTAAACACGGAAGAAGTTATCAGGGACCTGGGGACCCAAGTTGACAGTAACCTCTCTTTTGACACTCACATTGCCAAAGTGGTTAGGAAGACCTTCTACATTGCCCACCTGATCATGAAGGGATTCACATCCAGATCAGGAGAGGTCATTGTACCCCTGTACTCTTCACTTATCAGACCAATGATTGAGTACAACGCCCCATTCGAATGTACCTTACCCGACACCTGCAGCAGTTGGAAAGACCCCAAAAGTTCCTCACCAAAAGGATAAAGGGGCTCAAACATATGTCATACGATGCCAGACTGAAGAAACTCCAGCTCTATTCGGTCGCATACCGTCTGCTCAGAGGTGATCTGTGCCTGACATACAAGGCCATGTCCAACCTGGAATTAATGGACATGCTCCACCTCAAAAAAATCCAAATCCACCAGAGACACGAGCAAGAGACTTAAACCTCAACACGGATATAAATAGGACGTGCTGGAGGGACAGATTCATCACCCAGAGACTCCCTACACTAGGGAACAGAATCCCAGTCCATGTGAGGCAGAGCCCCTCACTGACTCTGTTCAAGAGAAATCTTGACGAGTGGATGGGAGATCGTAGGTTTACCCCGGGAATCCTCTCTGTATCACTGCTGGACAGAGGCACAGCAAACTAATGGGTATAGTATTCTCATCTTAAGGGGTGGTGAAAGCCACACACACTCTGGCTAGGCTTATAAATGCCCTAGGGCAGATAGCCTAGTATGAACCTATATAATACACACATATATAAAGTATATAATACGCACACATATAAAGTATATAATACGCACACACAAAGTATATAATACACACACACATTATATATATATATATATATATATATATATCTGTATTTTTAAAATGCTGACAAAGGATATGATGTCATGAGTTGGACCTATAAACAGAGGTAATTTATTTTGAATGTTAAATGGCCTGAGGAAGCCATTCAGGTGAAAGTGCTAGCCATCTGCAGTTATTACATTTATCTATGGTGTCGTTGTGCTGTCAAATAAAAACTGTCTGTTTTTAACGTTTAAACGTTTGGGAATTGGATGATTCTGACATCTGGATTGAACATTTTGTGTCTACATTAGAACTGTGCCATACGCATATACGCTCAGCCTGCTCCTTTTTATATTTACAATTTATTTTTACTTTACTATGAGGTTGTAAACTCCAATAATTTTGTCTTTTATCCTGTTGGTTGTTATTTGCTGTTTGGTCGTAATGGCTGAGCTAGTAACGAATTCAATAGAACTTCCGTACAAACCTGAAATTGTCAATGATAAAAGAAGATTTGAGAATTGCGTAGCTGGTATGGAGAACCCGCTACTTGCTTATGACGTTGCTGACCCGCGCCTTGAGGAGAATTCCAACGAGGGTAGCTGCAACGGATTATCGACACTTCTGTATCATATGGAGCTGGATTTCATGAAACTGAAGAGACTCCAAATGCAACGACAACATTTTGAAGTTTGTATTGCTCGGAGAATTGTTCCTAGAGGTCTCCGAGTTTTGAAAATGCCAACTACAGGTATGACACATCCAGATTTGTTATACAGATGGCAATTAATTAACATTGACACTAGCCTAAAATATATGCAACTAATGAATGACCATTTCCAACTCGAGGAGAACGAACTTCGCAATAGCCTAAGAGAACAACAGAAATTTATTAAAGAGACTTATTCTGCATTTGTTATGGAAAAGGCACTTGATAAGCTTTTGGACAACATATATTTATTTGAGAAAAAACTAACTGAGCAAAAATTAGACAAGATACGTAGAGACACATTCGATTTTGCTAATGCTCAAGTTTTTACCTGGCCTAAGGAAAGAAATGTATCAAATGTGAATGGGGGTAGAAATGATTACAGAAATGAGCGCATGCATAATAATTCAAGTACTAAAGATCGATTTAATCAATTAGATAAATCTGGTGTTACAGATTTGGCCAAAGAGAAAAATAAAGGTATTAATGGCCCTGAACAATGTATGCCTGTTAATAATATTAAAAGTAGAAATGTTGTCACTACTGTGGCTGAGATGCATTCGATAGAAAATACACCCGAAGCCACTTTAGTCGTGGCAGAAGGTGATCAAAATACTCTAATAAATGACAATCAAGCATCTGACCTTAATGATGTTAAAACTCA